>NC_054387.1:40466481-40522448 GCF_017654675.1 Xenopus laevis
TGACGTTTTTCAGGCCAGCCAATACATATATTCCGTATCCACTGCTGTAGTAGTGTATATGTTGACTGTAGGCCTTGTTTGCCCAGTGTGTTCTTTTCCTCATTTTCACAAACCATCTGCCACTACTGTGTGAGCTTTTTCACATTCTGTCTAAATATCAATATATATACCGTCTCTAGAAACCACCCGAGTGACGTTTTTCAGGCAGCAATAATATATTTCCGTATCCCTGCTGTAGTAGTGTATACGTTAACCTTGTAGGCATTATTTGCTCAGTGTGTTCTTCATTTTTCAAAACAACAACCATCTAGCTGTGTGAGCTTGTTCACATTCTGTCTAAATATCAATAATAATACCGTCTCTAGAAACACCACCCGAGTGACGTTTTTCAGGCAGCAATCATATATATCGTATCCACTGCTGTAGTAGTGTATACGTTAACCTTGTAGGCATTATTTGCTCAGTGTGTTCTTCATTTTCAAACAACAACCATCTAGCTGTGTGAGCTTGTTCACATTCTGTCTAAATATCAATAATAATACCGTCTCTAGAAAACACCACCCGAGTGACGTTTTTCAGGCAGCAATAATATATTCGTATCCACTGCTGTAGTAGTGTATAGTTGACCTTGTAGGCCTTGTTTGCCCAGTGTGTTCTTCTTCTTCATTTTCAAACCACTGCACTTAGCTGTGTGAGCTTTTTCACATTCTGTCTAAATATCAATAATAATACCGTCTCTAGAACACCACCCGAGTGACGTTTTTCAGGCAGCAATAATATATTCCGTATCCACTGCTGTAGTAGTGTATACGTTAACCTTGTAGGCATTATTTGCTCAGTGTGTTCTTCATTTTCAAACAACAACCATCTAGCTGTGTGAGCTTGTTTCACATTCTGTCTAAATATCAATAATAATACCGTCTCTAGAAACACCACCCGAGTGACGTTTTTCAGGCAGCAATCATATATATCGTATCCACTGCTGTAGTGTGTATACGTTACCTTGTAGGCTTTTGCCCAGTGTGTTCTTCATTTTCAAAACAACAACCTCTAGCTGTGTGAGCTTGTTCACATTCTGTCTAAATATCAATAATAATACCGTCTCTAGAACACCACCCGAGTGACGTTTTTCAGGCAGCAATAATATATTCCGTATCCACTGCTGTAGTAGTGTATACGTTGACCTTGTAGGCCTTGTTTGCCAGTGTGTTCTTCTTCTTCATTTTCAAACAACTCCCATCTAGCTGTGTGAGCTTTTCACATTCTGTCTAAATATCAATAATAATACCGTCTCTAGAAACACCACCTGAGTTGTTGTTGTGTTGTTTTTAATAAATAATGGCCAGGCAAAGGCAGGCGCCACGCAGAGGCACAAGGGGCCGTGCTGCTATGCTATCCTGTGGCCCTAGGAAATTGCCCAGTTTTAAGAAAGGCAATGGACCTGAAACTCCCAAAATGCTGAAGAGGTAGTTGATCTGGCTTACACAGCACACCCCATCCTCTACTCGTTTCTAACTTTACGCCAACAACATCCTCATCCTCCAGCTGCTATGGGCACCCCATCGTACACTTCCCTCCACCACCGGCGCGCCCTTCTTCACTGGAGTCAGAGGAGTTATTTTCACATGAGTTTCTTGAACTGAGTGATGGCGCTAAGCATTATTGGCAGAAGAAGATGAAGGAGATGAGGACGTTACATCCAGATTTAATTCTGGCAGAGAACACAACAGAGAATGGACATAATGAGTGAATGACGGGAGGTCCCCGCTGCTGGCTTCCTCTGGTGAGCTGTTAGAAGAATTGATGCAGGTCTGGAAGGAGAATGAGGATAGGAGAGTTGTGTTTTTATGGGTGCCAGTAGAAGAGAGGAAGAGGAGGATAGTTCAGATGGAGAGACGGAGAGTCAGAGAGGCAGGAGGAGAATAAGACTTAGAAGAAGCAGGGAGGACAGCTCGCAGGGAACAGTAGGGCAACAACATGTATCGGCACTGTTGGTCAGCCGGCCAACGCACCCGCCATTGCCGCCAACGCCGCGTACTTCTACTGTTACGCAGCCAGATTGCCAGCGCTCAAAGGTCAGCAGTGTGGGATTTTTTTCAATGTGTGTGCCTCTGACGAAAAGCGTTGTCATTTGCAATTGAGTGCAGTCAGAAAACTGAGTCTTGGGAAGCCCAACCAGCCACATAGGTACAACCTTCTATGCGGAAGGCACATGAACGGCAAACGCAAAGCACTATGGGATGCAACACCTCAAAGGCAACAGGCAAACTAATTACTGGTGTTTTTAGGACGGTATTATTATTGACTTTTAGAAGAATGTGAACAAGCTCACACAGCTAGATGGTTGTTGTTTGAAAATGAAGAACACACTGAGCAAATAATGCCTACAAGGTTAACGTATACACTACTACAGCAGTGGATACGATATATATGATTGCTGCCTGAAAAACGTCACTCGGGTGGTGTTTCTAGAGACGGTATTATTATTGATATTTAGACAGAATGTGAACAAGCTCACACAGCTAGATGGTTGTTGTTTGAAAATGAAGAACACACTGAGCAAATAATGCCTACAAGGTTAACGTATACACTACTACAGCAGTGGATACGGAATATATTATTGCTGCCTGAAAAACGTCACTCGGGTGGTGTTTCTAGAGACCGGTATTATTATTGATATTTAGACAGAATGTGAACAAGCTCACACAGCTAGATGGTTGTTGTTTGAAAATGAAGAACACACTGAGCAAATAATGCCTGCAAGTGCACTACTATTGGTGCACTACTATGAAGAACAGCAACAGCACTGTACACGTTAAAGAACAGTAAGATAAGTAAAAGAAAAAAAAAATATATGTATATTAAAAAAAATATTTTTCTCGGGTTGGTGCTGCTGAACTACTAGGAGCAGCACAGTAGCACACCAGTCCCACTCCCCAACACTGCTAGACTAATAGCACTGGGCTTATAGTAGCAACTAGCAAAGTAAAAAAACAAAAAAGAAAATAAAAGCAGTCCTTACAAGGACTATTGGGTTATTACAGCAGTCAGCAGATGAGATCAGAAGAGATCAGTGCCCACAGCAGGCAGCTACATACAGAGCACTGCAGTAGAAGGTAGATTACTAGCCAGCAAAGCTACCCTAAAATGTCCCTCAAATCCCTGCAGACTTCTATCCCTCCAATACAGAGCAGTATCAAGTAGATTACTAGCCAGCAAACTTACTATCAACTGTCCCTCAAAGAAATCAGTGAAATCAGTAACAGCTCTCTCCCTACACTAGCTCTTGCAAGCACACACAGGCAGAATGAAAAAACGCTGCAGGGCTTCAGTTTATATATGGAAGGGGAGTGGTCCAGGGGGTGTGGGGGTGGTCCAGGAGGGAGAGCTTCCTGATTGGCTGCCATGTATCTGCTGGTCTGGGGTGAGAGGTCAAAAAAAAGCGCCAGGTAAGGCGAACCCAAAATGGCGAACGTCGCGCGACGTTCGCGAACATTCGGCGAGCGCGAACAGCCGATGTTCGCGCGAACAAGTTCGCCGGCGAACAGTCCGCGACATCCCTACCCACAGAGGCTGAAATTTGAGTCCCACTTGGGGCTAGTCTGTTCCACACCGGGGTATGTGTTTTTTTTCCATTTGGCTACATTAAAGCAACAGTTCAGTGCAACAATATGGCTGGGTATATACAGCCGTCGTCACTTTGGTTTGTGTGTTTAACACAGCATAACTAAACCCAGATAACCCGATATTTTTTCAAGTTCTGTACAGAACACTACTCTGAATAAGCAATTTTCAAGGTTAGCCGTGGGCTGAAGCTATGCAAACCCCAAAAGAGGGCAGCAGGGGAGGTGTTTGCTATATGGGGATTCCCCCAAATCGATGTGATGGCAAGGCATGGGCAAGGTAAGGTCAAAGAAAGGTCAAGGTATGGGCAAGGTGAGCACAAGGTATGGGCAATGTGTTAAATGGGAACCCATGACCAGAAGCAGATGCATGGGTAGTTTAAAGGAGTGGTTCACCTCTATGTTAACTTTTTTGTATGGTATAGAATGGCCAATTCTAAGCAACTTTTCAATTGGTCTACATTATTTTTTTTTTATAGTTTCTGAATTATTTGCCTTTTTCTTCTGACTCTTTCCAGCTTTTAAATGGGGGTCACTGACCCCATCTAAAAAGAAGTGCTCTGCAAGGCTATACATTTACTGTTACTGCTACTTTTTATGACTTCTCTTTCTATTCAGGTCCTCTCCTATTCATTTTCCAGTCTCTTATTCAAATCAATACATGGTGGCTAAGGTAATATGGACCAGAGCAACCAGATTGTGGAAACCACATACTGGAGAGCTGCTGAATAAAAAAGATTTGAAAAATAAATAAAACAAATTGCAAATTGTCTCAAAATATCACTCTCTACAGCATACTAAAAGCTAACTCAAAGGGGAACAACCCCTTTTAGTGGATAGGAAGCCAGATGGGGAACCCACCCAAGGCAGATACCTTAGTGGGTTAAAAAGGAAACCTTTATTAGAAGAAAGCCAGCCAAATACAGTTTCATTCAGCAAGAGCACCTGCCGACCACCATTTTTTTCAGCAAGACCCCCTCTTTCCATCCCAGGCAGGTCACCTCCACCTTGGCCATCGTCCCTTCCTATTCCTCCTTTGATCTACACTGTGCTCTTTCCCCAGGAGGCGATTTCCACTGATCCATCGGTCACCCTTACTCCAGGCTGCAATTTCCCCTGTTCCATTGGCCACTCTTACTCCAGGCTGCAACTTCTTCAGATCCATCGGGCACTGTTACACCAGCCAGTAACTTCCACTGATCAACGCACCATCTGATCCCCTTCTTCGACCCAATGACCTGTTCAGACGATGACGAGTTTCTGCCGGGGATCGAACTCGCGACCTTGTGCACCGGGGGCGGATGCCTTAACCACTTGGCTATCGAGAAGGTCTCCCTTATAAGGGCCTCCAGGGAGCGCATTGACTCTATTAGGCAGAAAATAGCCTGCCGGCACTACCTGTTATATGAAGAGACACCATGAGACGTTCGGTTGTAATGGACACCTGGAACCCCTCCTGGAAGGCGTGGCGCCCTGGCTTAGGCGCCTGTTAAATGACCGGGGAGTCCCCAGTTCGAATCCCGGGAGGTTCCTTTTGCAAACCGTGGAGGCATGCTTAAGATGCCCTTTGCTTCAAGCAGCATTATCCAGTTAATGCTAATGGTCATCCAAAACCATTGCTGGTACACCGGGCCACTGTGGCGCACCGGCTAAGGCGCCTCTTGAATGGCCGGGGAGACCCGAGTTCGATTCCCAGGTGGTATCTTTTGGAAACCTTGGAGGCATGCTTAAGATTCCCTTTTCTTCAAGCTGCATTAGCCAGTAAATGCTAATGGTCATCTGTTACCACTCCAGGAAGGCCTGGACACTGTGGCGCACCGGCTATCGTGCCTGCTTAATGGCCGGGAGTTCCGAGTTCGAATCCCGACAGGTATCCTTTGCAAAGCTTGGAAGCATGCTTAAGGTTACCTTTTCTTCAATCTGCATTTGCCAGTTAATGCTAATGGTCATCCAAAACCATTGTTGGTACACTGGGCCACTGTGGCGCACCGGCAATGGCGCCTCTTGAATGGCCGGGGAGACCCGAGTTCGATTCCCAGGTGGTATCTTTTGGAAACCTTGGAGGCATGCTTAAGATTCCCTTTTCTTCAAGCTGCATTAGCCAGTAAATGCTAATGGTCATCTGTTACCACTCCATGAAGGCCTGAACACTGTGGCGCACCGGCTATGGTGCCTGCTTAATGGCTGGGGAGTCCCGAGTTCAAAACCCGAGAGGTATCTTTGGCAAACCTTGGAGGCGTGCTTAAGATTCCCTTTTCTTCAAGCTGCAGTAGCCAGTTAATGCTAATGGTCATCCAGAACCACTCCTGGAAGGCCTGGCCACTGTGGCGTGCCATCTAAGGCGCCTGTTAAATGGCCAAGGAGTCCCGAGGTGGATTGGACCCAATCCCTTTCGTTACGTGCAACCCAAAGATTTATTGGTTTTGCTAATTATTATCGGCAGTTTATCAAAAAAAATTTCCTTCATTGTGGCCCCCATCACTAATCTGACTAAAAAGAGTGCTGACCCCAGTATGTGGCCCCCTGAGGCCGTTCAAGCGTTTGATTTCCTAAAAAAGGAATTCAGTTCAGCCCCCATTCTCAGACACCCCGATACTGCACTACCTTTTAATGTGGAGGTTGACGCCTCTGAAGTGGGAGCTGGGGCAGTCCTTTCTCAAAGGCACCCGACTACCAACAAGTTGCATCCCTGTGCTTTCTTCTCCAGGAAGTTTTCACCCGCAGAGGTGAATTATGATATAGGTAACAGGGAATTGTTGGCAGTCAAATGGCCCTTTGAGGAATGGCGGCACCTCCTGGAGGGTGCAAAACATCTGGTGACGGTCTATACTGACCACAAGAATTTACTATACATAGAGTCTGCTAAACGCCTTAGTCCTAGGCAGGCTAGGTGGGCTCTATTTTTCACAAGGTTTAATTTTTCTCTGACTTTCAGGCCTGGGACTAAAAACACCAAGGCGGATGCACTCTCTAGGAGTTTCGAATCCATTTCTTCTGACTCTAGTGAGTGTACTCCCATTATTCCTAGGGAAATTATCATAGCAACCCTTGAATCTGACCTTTCTTCTCTTTTGCTTCCTTTTCAAACATCTGCTCCTACGGATACCCCGTCGGGGAGATGGTTTGTACCACAGGAATTTAGGGAGCAAGTTTTGAGAGAGGTTCATGATTCTAAGATGGCAAGGCATCCAGGCATTTCTAAGACGGTGTCCCTGTTATCCCGTCATGTTTGGTGGCCATCATTCAAACAGGATGCTAAGGCTTTTGTTAATTCCTGCCCAATCTGCCAAAGATCCAAAGCTTCTCGAAATTCTTCCCAGGGTTTGTTAATTCCCTTACCCATTCCAGAAAAACCTTGGTCCCATCTTTCGATGGACTTTATTGTTGACTTCTCAGGGTAAAACTGTGATCTGGGTGGTGGTGGATAGGTTTAGTAAGATGAGCCATTTTGTTCCCCTTTCACACCTCCCTTCTGCTAAAACCTTGGCTGATTTGTTTGTTAATCACATTTTTAAGTTACATGGTTTTCCTGAAAATATTGTTTCTGACAGGGGGGTTCAGTTTGTCTCAAAGTTTTGGCGTGCTTTCTGTTCTTTGGTGGGGATTGAGTTATCCTTTTCCACTGCTTAATATCCCCAAACCAAGGGCCAAACCAAAAGGGTGAACCAGTCTCTGGAGTTTCCTTTTCAGAGGAAAAAATATGACTGTATCCACCACTCATTCTGCACATCTCACTCCCCCACTAGCCTCTCAACCTGCTTGTTCTCCCCTGTCTCATCCGTCCGCTCACTCCCCCTTCCTATTGCACCCAAGGTATGTGCCTTGCTTGCCTACTCTTAGTACTGGCTCTGTAGTGCAGCTGAGCAGACGTACTCCCGCTGTACAGGGAAGATATGCTATGTTGCTTGTGCTATGTCTTATTGTTGATATAACAGATCAATTGTAGCAGTTAGTAAATTAAACTGCCCTATCTGCACAAGGAAGGGAATGAGGCAGAGGCCAAGCACCCTAGGCAACCCAGCCTGCCCCCATTCCTACATGTGGGGGGGGCAGTGGGAGCAAGAAAGCCTGGACTAAGGGTAAGAGAGGTAAGTGTCCCTTACGGCTCTTAGCAAAAGTAGAAAATAAGTTGCACTCTTACGACTTGATGCGGTGTACATGGAGGAACCTCCAAATCTTTATGTATGCTGAGTACAAAAGTACCTTATGGCTCTTACACATGGGTATTTTTATGTTTAATGTGAATTTAAGACACAGGTTTGAGCACAACTAAACACATTTGCTAATTGATTCCATTATATTCCATCTGATTGTACTCAGGAGCGTTCTGAGCTGCGTTTTACTCCATTCCTGTTTCATCACATTTGATTAAATGCAACATGCTTCATTTTATTGCTCTTAAGCATAAGAAGCTGTAAGCATAAGTTAAAAAAAGCACACCAATGCAATATATGCTTATTTATATGCTCAACATGCATTTGAAAAAAATGCAGTGTGTAAGAACCCTAAAGCTCTAAAGCTACAGGATAAGTAATCGCAGGAGCAGCCTATGAAGTTCAGCATGTCTTCCCTTCGGATCTAGGTAGAATTCCTGAGGAAAAGAGAAAGGAAAAGTTGAGTCTGGATTAATTCTTCCCTCCCTGCTTCCTCCCAACCTGATACAGCAACAGATGGGCCGAAACCTACCCTCTGGCACACAGCACCCAGCTCTGAGGGGATCCGCAGGGAAGAGAATCATCAAACATAACTTGCTCTTGCACTTGCTGAAAAAGACACTGTGTGTTCTGAAGGTATTGAGTGAACTTGTAGTTTGGAAACTTTGGGCATCTTTGTAATTACCCGAATGGACAGATTAAATAAACAAAACAAAAACAAACAGTAATTTCACCTGAAATTGCACTTTGCACTCACGATTGTAAAACTGTCCATATGCAATAACCCAAAGCAACCAATCAGCTGGAAGCATTTCCCAGGCACCTGTTTAAAAGCAAACATCTTATTGGTTGCTATGGGGCTTCTGCACATGAGCAAACTGTGTATTTTGTTACATATGGGGGTTATATTTGTACTGGGTACATTATCCTCTAGAGCTTAGAGCAGGGCTCCCCTCAGAACAGCATCTATAGAAGTGTGGCCCTAATGCGCAACACTCACTGCATGCCAGTAGCAGCACCTGAAAGTCATGTGAGAGGGGTCTGGCAGATAGTTCCTGGTAACTAATGTGCATTCTTTGTGACCCCCAACTATCCAGGAAATCACTGATGATGCTGCAGATAACCCAGTGGGATTTCCAATAAGCCACAGAAGGGTCAGGACTGACTTGGCCAAGTCACTATAACACTGTATCACTGATCAGATACATGAGCTGAGCTGCACCAATATGTTCACAACACCTAAGTCACTAAAGCAATATCAGAAAACACAGCCACTAAAGTAATGTAGTACCCCAGTGTGACCCACACTCTGCCCCCCATGGATGCACAAAATTCAGCCTGCACCCGCCTGACCTGCAGTTCTGATGACTAATTACTTAGTTGCCTGCCCCTGGGTCTAAACATGGTCCACAAGCCTCCCCTCCCACCACCACCTCTCATTCTATAAGACCCCCAGCCGCTCTCCTACTAATTTCCCCATCCAACAGAACCCCCAAAAGTCATTATGCCCAAGGTCTAAAGTTACCCACTATATCTTTTTTAAACTTTTTATTGCAGGTATGTGATTATTTGGAATGCTTGGAACCAGGAGTTTACTGGATAAGAAAAATTGTTCCAAAATGTTGATTACCATACCCTACCATCCTATAAAAGTTTAAACATCGAAGGGGTCTGGAGACTTGATTTCTGTGTTGTGCATGTCTAGGAAATCTTGCAGTATTAAGTAAATTTCCTTTCCCTCTACATATAGACCATAACTTCCAAAATATAGTCATTTATCCTACTACTTATAATAATACTTAATGTCAAAATCAAACAAATTAACAACCACAGTACTGCAGACTGAAACAACCGTGGAAAATGTGTTAACTGCAGAAAATTCTGAGACTGACTAAAGTATCCTATTTGGGGCTAAAACTCCATCATGTGGGTTACAATCCTTAAAGGTGGCAGCTCAGATAGTATTTAGTCTAGGGTTGCCACCTTTTACCCTTGGCAAAAAAACACACAAGCAGGTACAGCAATGATATCTGAGGTGGGCTGACACCATTGGTGCCAGAGCACTGAAGTTGGGGACAGATTGATGACCTATAAAGATGGGGTCATGGCATGTTTTACACATATGGCGGTAGGGCTGTGATGATTAGGGATGTAGCGAACGGCGGAAAAAATGTTCGCGAACATATTCACGAACTTGCGTCAAAAATGCAAACGGTTCGCGAACGTCGCGAACCCCATAAACTTCAATGGGAAGGCGAATTTTAAAAGCTAGAAAAGACATTTCTGGCCAGAAAAATGATTTTAAAGTTGTTTAAAGGGTGCAACGACCTGGACAGTGGCATGCCAGAGGGGGATCAAGAAAATACATTGTTGACACAGCGCTGCGTTTTGTGCTGTAAAGGGCAGAAATCACACTACGTCACTCAGGTGATGTTTCTGGACACGGAATGTGAAAAAGCTCACACAGCTAGGTGGCACTTGGTTAAAGACTGGGCAAACAATGCCTGCAAGGGCAACGTATACAGTAGTGGATACGGAATATATTATTGCTGCTGTAAAAACATCACTCAGGTGATGTTTACGGACACGGAATTATTATTGTTATTTAGACAGAATGTGAAAAAGCTCACACAGCTAGGTGGCACTTGCATACCTCCCAACTGTCCCTCTTTTGACCACTCAACCCCCTGTCCCTCTTTTGTACTGGAAAGTCCCTCTTTTCTCTGAACTGAACAGCCAGAAAAAAAACAGTTTCTAACTTAATTAGCTTTTGGCAGAGAGCTCAGAACAGCTAACAGGTGCAAATAAGATACTTTGTAACAATTTTGACTCTGGTTGGTGCTGGTAGTGGTGAACTACTAGGAGGAGCAGCACACCAGTCCTCTTTTCTCTGAACTGAACAGCCAGAAAAAAAAACAGTTTCTAACTTAATTAGCTTTTGGCAGAGAGCTCAGAACAGCTAACAGGTGCAAATAAGATACTTTGTAACAATTTTGACTCTGGTTGGTGCTGGTAGTGGTGAACTACTAGGAGGAGCAGCACACCAGTCCCTCTTTTCTCTGAACTGAACAGCCAGAAAAAAAACAGTTTCTAACTTAATTAGCTTTTGGCAGAGAGCTCAGAACAGCTAACAGGTGCAAATAAGATACTTTGTAACAATTTTTATGAATGATACCGTCAAGTGAGCAAATAATAGTTTTTAATTACTAGTTGCTTGTCACCTCCAGGATGTCGTCCTGTTGGTGGCAATATTTCTGTAGTGGTGTGTTTAGCAGTCACCGTGCTTGTGCGCACGTGCACGGTCAGGCAGAGGTAATTCAATGTACAGTGAAGTGAACCAAAAAACACTGATTCTGCAGTGTGGGCCCAGTTTTGGTCTACTTTATTGATCACCTGCGGTGACCATAAAAGATGCGATTTTGCCACTGTTGCAGAACCCTGAAAAATTAGGCATGTGTATTTTCCTGAAAAATTATGTTTTTTTTGTCGCAGCCACTGAAGCACAGAGGCCAGAAAAAATATGTCATATAAATGCTGAAAATATTAATTTTTTTTTGTCGCAGCCACTGAAGCACAGAGGCCAGAAAAAATATGCCATACAAATGCTAAAAATATAAAAAAAATTTGTCGCAGCCACTGAAGCACAGAGGCCAGAAAAAATATGCCATATAAATGCTAAAAATATAAAAAAAAATTTGTCGCAGCCACTGAAGCACAGAGGCCAGAAAAAATATGCCATATATATGCTGAAAATATTCATTTTTTTTTGTCGCAGCCACTGAAGCACAGAGGCCAAAAAAATATGCCATATAAATGCTGAAAATATATATTTTTTTGGTTGCAGCCACTGAAGCACAGAGGCCAGAAAAACTCAGGATTTACCTGTCCAAAAAGTTTTGATTAAAATGAAACCAGTAGGGTTTGCACCCTAGTTTGTAACGGTGGCGGAGGGAGGAGGACGCTAAAGGACAGCTGTGTGTGGAGTCATGCGGCGTGCAGAGAAGGACAGCTGCATGGGGAGTCAGAACAAGTCTTCCGGCGTGCAGTAACCCTCCGAGATCCATGCCTCGTTCATTTTAATAAAGGTCAGGTAATCCACACTTTTGTGACCTAGGCGAGTTCTCTTCTCAGTTACAATCCCTCCTGCTGCACTGAAGGTCCTTTCTGAGAGGACACTTGAGGCGGGGCAAGACAAGAGGTTCATGGCAAATTGTGACAGCTCTGGCCACAGATCAAGCCTGCGCACCCAGTAGTCCAGGGGTTCATCGCTCCTCAGAGTGTCGATATCTGCAGTTAATGCCAGGTAGTCCGCTACCTGCCGGTCGAGGCGTTCTTTGAGGGTGGATCTAGAAGGGTTCTGGCGCTGCCTTGGACTGAAAAACTTTGCATGTCTGACGTTACAGAGTGGCCAAAGTGCATTGTCCTTGCAGGTGCGCTCGTGGCAGGATTACTGGCACCTCTGCCCCTGGAATGTTGATGAGTTCCTGAAGTGACATCACCCTTAAAAGCATTGTACAACATGTTTTGCAGGCTGGTTTGTAAATGCAGCATCCTTTCGGACTTGTGGTACGTTGGTAACATTTCTGCCACTTTATGCTTGTACCGAGGGTCTAGTAGAGTCGCGACCCAGTACAGGTCCTTCTCCTTAAGCCTCTTGATACGGGGGTCCTTCAACAGGCATGACAGCATGAAAGACCCCATTCTCACAAGGTTGGATGCAGAGGTATCCATCTCCACTTCCTCGTTATCAAGGACTGCATCATCCACGGTCTCCTCCCCCCAGCCACGTACAAGACCAGGGGTCCCCAAAAGGTCACCACTAGCCCCTGGGAAGCCTGCTCCTGTTGGTCCTCCTCCTCCACAAAGCCACCTTCCTCCTCTGACTCCACTTCTGACACCTCTCCCTGCGTTGCAGCAGGTGCCTGGGTTCGTTCTGGTGATTCCGACCAGAAATCGTGCGCTTCCTGCTCCTCGTCACGCTGGTCTACAGCCTCATCTGTCACTCGTCGCACGGCACGCTCCAGGAAGAAAGCGAAGGGTATTAGGTCGCTGATGGTGCCTTCGGTGCGACTGACCATATTTGTAACCTCTTCAAAAGGGCGCATGAGCCTGCAGGCATCGCGCATAAGCACCCAGTAACGGGGTAAAAAAATCCCAGCTCTGCAGATCCAGTCCTACCACCCAGTTCAAACAGGTATTCGTTGACGGCTCTTTGTTGTTGCAGCAGACGTTCCAACATGAGGAGCGTTGAATTCCAGCGAGTCTGGCTGTCGCAAATCAAACGCCTGACTGGCATTTTGTACCGCTGCTGAATGTCAGCAAGGCGTGCCATGGCTGTGTAGGACCGTCTGAAATGGGCCGACACCTTCCTGGACTGCCTGAGAACGTCCTGGAATCCTGGGTACTTTGAGACAAAAACGTTGTACTATTAAATTCAGAACATGTGCCATGCAGGGCACATGTGTTAAATTGCCCAGTCTCAGTGCTGCCAACAGATTGCTTCCATTGTCACACACCACTTTTCCGATCTTCAGTTGGTGTGGGGTCAGCCACCGATCGGCCTGTGCCTGCAGAGATGACAGGAGTACAGATCCGGTATGGTTTTTGCTTTCCAGGCACGTCATCCCCAAGACAGCATGACAATGGCGTACCTGGCACGTCGAATAGCCTAGGGGGAGCTGGGGGTGCACAGGTGTGGAGGAGGAGGAGGACCCAGCAGCAGAGGAGGAGGAAGCAGAGGAAGAAGACGAGGTAGAGAGCGAAGGAGGAGTAGAGGTGGTGGCAGAACCGCGTGCAATCCGTGGCGGTGACACCAACTCCACTGTTGTTGTTGAGCCACGCATTCCCTGCTTCCCAGCCATAAGCAAGTTCACCCAGTGGGCAGTGTAGGTGACATACCTGCCCTGAGATGCAGTGACTTGGCTCTGCACATGGTGGTACAGGTGTGGTATTCCCTTCTTGGAAAAAAAATTGCGGCTGGGTACCTTCCACTGCGGTGTCCCAATTGCTACAAATTTGCGGAAGGCCTCAGAGTCCACCAGCTGGTATGGTAAAAGCTGACGGGCTAAGAGTGCGGACAAGCCAGCTGTCAGACGCCGGGGCAAGGGGGTGACTAGCAGACATTGCTTCTTACGCTCAACATGGCCCTCACAGAAACTTGGCTGGGGGCAGATGACTGGGAATCTGGAACTGGTGGTCAAGGTGGAAGGCGGAGTGGAGGGTGGTTCAGACGGGTGAAGGACAGCAGAGGTAGAGCAGTAAGATGCTGGACCAGAAGGAGGGTGGCTTTTAGTTTGCCTGTTGCCTTTGAGGTGTTGCTCCCAAAGTGCTTTGTGCTTGCCGTTCATGTGCCTTCGCATAGAAGTTGTACCTATGTGGCTGTTGGGCTTCCCAAGACTCAGTTTCTGACTGCACTCATTGCAAATGACAACGCTTTTGTCAGAGGCACACACATTAAAAAAATCCCACACTGCTGACCTTTTTGAGGCTGGCAATCTGGCGGTAACAGTAGAAGTCGGCGGCTTGGCGGCAATGGCGGGTGCGTTGGCCGGCTGACCACAGGTGCCGATACATGTTGTTGCCCTACTGTTCCCTGCGAGCTGTCCTCCCTGCTTCTTCTAAGTCTTATTCTCCTCCTGCCTCTCTGACTCTCCGTCTCTCCATCTGAACTATCCTCCTCTTCCTCTCTTCTACTGGGCACCCATAAAACATCAATCTCCTTATCCTCATTCTCCTCAGATGCATCAAATTTCTTCTAACAGCTCACAGAAGGAAGCAGCAGCGGGGACCTCCTCGTCATCACTCATTATGTCCATCTCTGTTGTGTTCTCTGCCGAATTAAATCTGGTGTAACGTCCTCATCTCCTTCATCTTCTCTGCCAATAATGGTTGCGCATCACTCAGTTCAAGAAACTCAATGTGAAAATAACTCCTCTGACTCCAGTGAAGAAGGGGCGCCGGTGGTGGAGGAAGTGTTACGTGGGGTGCCCATAGCAGTGGAGGATGAGGATGTTGTGGTAAAGTTATAGAAACGGTAGAGGATGGGGTGTGCTGTGTAAGCCAGTCAACTACCTCTTCAGCATTTTGGGAGTTCAGGGTCATTGCCTTTTTAAAACTGGCAGATTTCCTAGGCCACAGGAATAGCATAGCAGCACAGCGGCCCATTGTGCCTCTGCGTGGCGGCCTGCCTTTGCCTGGCAATTATTTTTAAAACAACAACAGAACCAACTCAGGTGGTGTTTCTAGAGACGGTATTGATGTATTGATATTTAGACAGAATGTGAACAAGCTCACGACAGCTAGATGGGAGTTGTTTGAAAATGAAGAAGAAGAACACACTTGGGCAAACAGGCCTACAAGGTCAACGTATACACTACTACAGCAGTGATGCGGAATAATATTATTGCTGCCTGAAAACGTCACTCGGGTGGTGTTGCTAGAGACGGTATTATTATTGATATTTAGACAGAATGTGAACAAGCTCACACAGCTAGATGGTTGTTGTTTGAAAATGAAGAAGAAGAACACACTGGGCAAACAAGGCCTACAAGGTCAACGTATACACTACTACACCGGCCAGTGGATACGATATATATGATTGCTGCCTGAAAAAACGTCACTCGGGTGGTGTTTCTAGAGACGGTATTATTATTGATATTTAGACAGAATGTGACAAGCTCACACAGCTAGATGGTTGTTGTTTGAAGAACACACTGGGCAAACAATGCCTGCAAGGTCAACGTATACACTACAGCAGTGGATACGGAATATATTATTGCTGCTTGGAAAACGTCACTCAGGTGGTGTTTCTGGAGACGGTATTATTATTGATATTTAGACAGAATGTGAAAAAACTCACACAGCTAGGCGGCAGTTGTTTGAAGAACACACTGGGCAAACTATGCCTGCAAGGTCAACGTATACACTACAGCAGTGGATACGGAATATATTATTGCTGCTTGGAAAACGTCACTCAGGTGGTGTTTCTGGAGACGGTATTATTATTGATATTTAGACAGAATGTGAAAAAGCTCACACAGCTAGGTGGCAGTTGTTTGAAGAACACACTGGGCAAACAATGCCTGCAAGGTCAACGTATACACTACAGCAGTGGATGCGGAATATATTATTGCTGCTTGGAAAACGTCACTCAGGTGGTGTTTCTGGAGACGGTATTATTATTGATATTTAGACAGAATGTGAACAAGCTCACACAGCTAGGTGGCAGTTGTTTGAAGAACACACTGGGCAAACAATGCCTGCAAGTGCACTACTATTGGTGCACTACTATGAAGAACAGCAAACAGCACTGGACACGTTAAAGAACAGTAAGATAAGTAAAATAAAAAATATATATATGTATATTAAAAAAAAAATTACTCTGGTTGGTGCTGAACTACTAGGAGCAGCACACCAGTCCCACTCCCCAACACAGCTAGACTAATAGCACTGGGCTCTTATAGTAGCAAAGTAAAAAAACAAAAAAGAAAATAAAAGCAGTCCTTACAAGGACTATTGGGTTACAGGCAGCAGTCAGCAGATGAGAGATCAGCAGCAGGACAGCTGCCCACAGCAGCTACATACAGAGCACTGCAGTAGAAGGTAGATTACTAGCCAGCAAAGCTACCTAACCTAAAATGTCCCTCAAATCCCTGCAGAGTTCTGTCCCTACAATACAGAGCAGTATCAAGTAGATTACTAGCCAGCAAAGTTACTATCAACTGTCCCTCAAATCACTCAACAGCTCTCTCCCTACACTAGCTCTTCCAAGTAGTGATGGGCGAATTTGCGCTGTTTCGCTTCGCCGGAAAATTCGCGAATTTCGCGAAACGGCGAAAAACTCGTGAAACGGCGCCGGCGTCTCGTTTTTGACGCCGGCGCCCGTTTTTTTCGACGCCGGTGCTTGTTTTTGACGCCGGGCGTTTCGCAAATTTATTCGCTCAGCGCGAATCGCGCAAATTCGCCGCAAATTCGCGCCTGGCGAATAATTCGCCCATCACTACTTCCAAGCACACACAGGCAGAATGAAAAAAACGCTGCAGGGCTTCAGTTTATATATGGAAGGGGAGTGGTCCAGGGGGTGTGGGGGTGGTCCAGGAGGGAGAGCTTCCTGATTGGCTGCCATGTATCTGCTGGTCTGGGGTGAGAGGTCAAAAATAAGCGCCAGCTAAGGCGAACCCAAATTGGCGAACGTCGCGCGGCGTTCGCGAACATTCGGCGGACGCGAACAGTCGATGTTCGCGCGAATTAGTTCGCGGGCGAACAGTCCGCGACATCCCTAGTGATGATAGAGGTGGCTATTGGCTAGAGTTTCTTTTCTGTTGCAAAATGCTAAATCCTTATAATTCACAGTAGGGGGTACATTACCCCTTATAATACACAAGTGATACTCAGAATTCCCTGTATAACTCAGCCTGCAGCCTTTTGCCTTTATATGGTCACAGAACCCCTCAGTTAGTGATGTGCGGGTCAGGAAAAACTCAACCTGCACCCGATCCTAACCCACAAAATTTTTCCACTGTAGGATGAGGGGCGTATTTATATTAAGGCCGAGGGCAGCAGGTTTTTTAGATGTTACTAAAACATTTGCTTTACTCTCTATAGTCTGCAGTTTTTCACAAAAAAAATGAGAAGTAGTTAAACTAGCTGATGGCTGACAAGCAACAGTGATGCTTGTACTGGGGGTGTTGGTAGTGGTGGTGATGTTGAACTACAGCTAATAGTTGCTGTGGCAATAGTAAAGACTGTATAACTGCAAATGAAATCAGGCAATGGCACAGACAGCTGAGGAGGTTTTTTAGCTGATAGGAGTTTTTTTGGCTTGCTCATATATTCCTGTCTTGTCTTCAGCTGTGAGCATTTTCAGTTTGTTAAAACAAGGGCACAGAAAGGTGTCGATTTTATGTGTGGCTGTGATTTTTTTTACAATTGCCTCTAGCTATATAAAAGGGAGCCTTTACTCTGGATCCCTATAAGAAGAATAGGCTGATGCATACAGACTAGGGCTGGTGATGGGCGAATAAATTCACCAGGCACGTATTCGTGGTAAATTTCTGTGTTTCACCACTAGCGAATAAAAATTTGCTTGCAAAAAATCCGCCGCAACGAAAAAAAAATTGTTGTGCATCAGAATAGTCGCGCGCATAAAAGTGTCAAATTTATTCAGACAACCATCGACTTTAATGCATTTGGGCAATATAATCACACGCATAAAAATTGTCGCTCGCATCAAAATAATTTTGATGCACGTTGACTTTAATGCACTTCGTGAATTTTGTGGTAAATTCGGGAATTTTCAGCAAAGCAAAACGACACAGATTCACACATCACTAACTGGGGCAGATCAGAGGCACTCACAATACACACAAACACAGCCTCACAGAGAAACACATGCACAGACAGTATGATATACACTCCCTATCTGTGTTCCCCTGCGCTTTTGCTCTTTCTTCTGTTCTGCCCTATTCCGTATCAGTAATTTCCATTGTGAGCCATGCATACATCTGTACCTAGACTTTCTATGGTTGAAGACACACAGATTAGTGTTGGAACATCCTAGTGACTGCACTGAATATTAAAAATATTGCGCTAGGTTCTGTTATTTGTTTTTTTTTTTCATAGCCTGTGGCCTGATGCTGCCCAGATATCTGTAGGGGAACTAGAGAGAAAGAGAAGCTTTTTAGAATTTTAGGGAGCTGAATGTTGCTGGACATACTTCAAGTGCCAGAGGGGCTGCTGCAAGATACAATAGAAAATCACAATTTAGTGGGATGGTGGGGTTTTGTTTTGGCCTCTGTGTACTTGGAATGCTAGGGAATATTTTGACTTTCAGTCTAGACCTGACATATTCCATATCAGCACTCACCAGGCTATCCCCACCCCCATCAGAAGGACCCTCCCAAAAGTTTTAAAAGCCAACCACCCCATCGGTGGGGTATGTTTTTCCTTTCTGCTCTGGAAGCAATATTTTTTTTTGCTTTTTAACCTTGGGTATTTTCTAGACTATAAGATCTTGTTCCCCTGTACATTAAATGGATGCTTCAGTTTTAAGTTAATTTTCAATATAATGCCGGCAGTGATATTCTGTGGCAATAATCAATTGTTTTTTATTATTTGTGGTTTTTGAGTTATTTAGCATTTTATTCAACAGCTCTCCAGTTTGTAATTTAAGCAGTCGTGTTGCTAGGGTCCAAATTACCCTAGCAACCATGCATTGATTTTAATTGACTGGAATATAAATAGGAGAGGATCTGAATAGAAAGAAGACCAATAAAAAGTAGCAATATCAATACATTTGTAGCTTTAGGGTAAAGACACACAGGAAGATTAGGGGTGATTTCATTGCCCGGTGACTAATTGCCTCTTCTTCGGGCGACTAATCTCCCCGAAAAGCCTTCCCGTCGGCTAGAATCTAAATCACCGCTGGGGTTCTTTGTGAGGCAACTTCCGGGACTTCAGAAAACGAAGGGCTCCGAGTGCCAACCCACCGGCAATTTCGATTGTAGCCGACAGGAAGGCTTTTCGGGGAGATTAGTCTCCTGAAGAAGAGGCGATTAGTAGCAAATTAATCTCCTCGAATCTTCCCGTGTGTTTCTGCCCTTACATAACATTTCTATTTAGATGGGGTCAGTGACCCTCATTTGAAGGCTGGAAAGCGTCAGAAGAAAAAAAATTAAATAATTAAACTATAAAGACTGTTTGAAAAGTTGCTTAGAATTAGCCATTCTATAACATACTTAATGTTAACTCAAAGGTGAATCAGTCCTTTAGTCTCATCCTGGGATCTCCAGTGCTATAAAAGGTAGAACAATGCTGTTATGGTATACTTGATCCCATGTGCCTTTAATAATTCTTTAACCTTTTGGCTGGCATTGTGAGCTACAAATGAGCAAGTGGCCTGATTATTTGCTACATATCTGCTTCAGCTACAAGGGAATTAGATATTCAGCTAGGGGTCCTGTGTTATCCCTGTCTCCACCTGAACATCCAGGGTATAGCACTAATCTAGTGTTATGAATATTTGCAGAGAGACTGGGTAATGCATTGAACCTTTCAGCTATTCTGCATTGCGCTATGGCAGCTAATTATGTAGTAAGCCCTGAGACCTTCCTAATGAGATGCAACACCTGAGTAGCCTCAGCTGAATGCAATCATGTGATCAGCTTGTTCTACCTGACCTTTACAGAGAATGGATGCAGTCTTGTGTTACGGCTCCGTCCTACTACACTGGGTAATATGCTGAATCCTTTTACTTGTTATGGAAGGTGTTTTTAGCAGTTATGGCACTTGTGTATTAAGTTCTGAGAACTGGCTAATGTGATGCATACCTGAGTAACAAATAGAATTATTTATATACGCGTATCTATTCTACCTGAATTCTCCAGAGAATGGCACCAGTACTGGGTCATGGTAATTGCAGACAGATTGTATTGCTGCGATAGGTCTTGGCGATGTTCATGTGTCTGGTTAATAACAACCTGGCTAAACATGTTTACTATGCAACATAGAGTTTGCCATACAGGTATGGGACCTGTTATCCAGAATGCTTGAGACCTGAGGTTTTACGGATAATGAATTTTTCTGTAATTTGGATTGACATACCTCAAGTCTACTAGAAAATCATGTCACATTAGATAAACGCAATTGGCTGGTTTTGCTTCCAATAAGGATTAATTATATCTTAGTTTGGATTAAGTACAAGTTACCATTTATTATAAGTGAGAAAAAGGAAATGATTTTAAAAGATGTGTATTATTTGGATAAAATTCAGTCTGTGGGAGATGGCCTTTCTGTAATTTAGAACTTTCTGGATAACAGGTTTCTGGATAAGTTAACAGATCCCATACCTGTACTGACCTTCTAGGCTAATTGTGGCATATGTGAGCAGCCCTCGGATTGTAATTGTGGTAATGCTTGTGGGATATGTTCTGTAATACTTGTTTCATTAGAGGTAAGTCCTCCTTTAGGGTTCTTTTTCCAGTTTTCTGGTGCCTAAGGTGGATCATGGGTATTTCCAGCAAAAATACTGTAGGTGTTTGTTCTTTGGCCGTGCTCTGGGGATCCCAGACCTTGGGGTTTGGGTAGCTACCAGTAAATAAACACAACTATTTACGTGGGCAGTCTTCTTCATCTGCCAATATGAATGTTATAGTATGATACTATGTATTTATCATTCAGGCTATGTATATGCTACTGTCATTTTTAAATGCTGTATGATTTCTGTACAATACCATCCAGAGCCGGACTGGGAGCAAAAAGCAGCCCGGGCAAAAAACAAACAAAGCAGCCCACATGTAAACACACACACACAAAGACACACACACAGAGACACAGAGACACACACACACACACACACAGAGACACACACACACACACACACAGAGACACACACACACACACAGAGACACACAGACACACACACACACACACACACACACACACAGAGACACACACACACACAGAGACACACACACACACACACACACACACAGACACACACACACACACACACACACACACACAGAGAGACACACACACACAGAGACACACACACACACACACACACACACACACACACACACACACACACACACACACACACAGAGACACACAGAGACACACACACACACACACACACACACAGACACCCCTACCTCTCCTAGGAGCTTCGTGAAACAGCACGGGAACTCTCTGACACCTCCAAACCGCGTCTGCTAGTTCAATCACCTTTGGCTCTTTCCCTACTGTCAGAGGGAGGAGGAACACGCAGCTGCTGGTTGTGTGTGAAGGAGAAGCACAGCGTGCATGCTGTAAGTCTCTCTCCCCTGCCCCCAGACGCCGCAAATCAGAGCGGCCCATTTCAAAAGGCAAATGAGCGGCCCTTCCGGGGAAATTGCCCGACACCTGACAGATTGTCAGGTCCGGGCACCTGATACCATCCAGGGCAGGCAGCGCTGGTTCTTTACCAAGTGTGGGGCGCCAATTGAACTATTTTTTGGTGGGGCCCCCTTGAAGGAATTTTTCGTCTGTCGCAGGGTTCCTGGAGCTGGGTGGGGCAAATCGTTCCCTGCTCTCCCCTCTGTCCACGTGACTGCTGCCAGTTGGGGCTGGGCAACTGGGATAAAATGTTCCCTCATCTTGTTTAGGCTACATGTACAAAAAAAATGTGCAAATTGTGGTTACTGGTGTAAAAATGTGTGTGCAACACCATGGATATATACAACATAAATACATTTCACTTGTTACTCAGTTTTTACTTATGTGGAGTTCAACTGCATACTCAGCACAGGTATATACTGCACATTTTCATAGTAAACACACAATAAACAACTACTTTCAAACCTTCCTGCTGTTAGTAATCATTGCTTGTATTATGTTGTTGTATTATGGAATATCTTTTGTACAGGCAATAAACAAACTTAGGGGGCTGTTTCCTGCTAAATTCTGCTTAGTACTGTGGAATACCTATGCTGCCATCGTTTTATTGGATCTGTTTGTATAGGCTATGAACAAACTTAGGCGGGCTGTTCCTGCTGAATTGTTCTTAGTAAAGGAAAATACATATACATTTTTTTTTTTTTTTACCAAAAATAATGATTTATTTTAACCGGTCATATTTATCACTTTTGTGGAATAACACATACAATGTATTATAATACATTGTAATATTGTATAACATTGTAAGCCATAAACAATAGTACAATAAACTAATGGGTCTCCTCATCATTTGTGCCTTCTCCATTGTTCTCCATTATTTCCTGGGTAGCTTGCACATAGGGAGGGGGGGGGATAGGGAGATCTTCTGATGGTTGCCATGGCAACCAAACTTTATCATAGTATACCTAGTTAAATTGGGTTGAAAAAGACAAAATACATCAAGTTCAACCCCTCCAAATGAAAACCCAGCATCCATACACACACCCCTGTATACTTTCACATAAATTGCATATACCATAACTATACTAACTATAGATTTTAGTATCACAATAGCCTTTGATATTATGTCTGTCCAAAAAATCATTCAAGGCAATTCTTAACCCTTTCCCTGCCAGACGTTTTGTCCTAGATGCGAACATCTACTGCCAAGCAGTTTTTAGATATTTTGCAATCTTTCACTTTAAGGGCCTTTCCTGGGTTGGACTTTTTAGTTTACCCAGGAAAACAATCATATTATTTTTTCGGGACAACCTGAACTTTCAAAATATGCAAGAATTTTGGTGTAATTCTACTTCTGTTAAAAAAATATAGGCTTCTAAGTGTCCAATAAAATGAAAAAAATCATGTTTCACAAAGAACAATCACATATATCAGAAACATCATTTACTTTATGTATGAGAATGGTCTATGTCTCCTGAACGTGGCAATACAAATATATATAGTTTTTATGGAGATTTCCTCACTTGTATAGATCAAAATCTACAAGCAGTACACTACCAAATTTCCAAAGCACCGCTTCCCAAACTGTATACTTCTGATTTCAAGGCCAAACATTCCACTAACAGTAGGTTTACCCTAGAAACTACCCATTATTAGAAAGAACAGATTCTGGTGAATCAAAAATGCGTAAATATATCTTTGTACTCAAACTACCAAGTTTGCAATTGTTTCCTAAAGTTATAATGTTTTATAGAAATTGGTGAATTTTTTGGGAAAATGACCTCAAAGCTTCCAAATCTACAGAATCATATCTCCCACAAATCATTAGGTATCAATGTAAAGCCTGGGTCACTGAACAGTTTGATGCCAATATGTATAGGTGTACATAAGCACGTGGTATATAGGGGCCCTAAAATATAGACACCTCATTTGAGCTATCAGTTCTGTAATTCCAGAATACTGCAAAATCAACACATTTGCATCGTTTGGGGGGGGGTAAAAGTAGAAAAAGTAAGTTCACCCCAGAAAACCATATATTTTCGAAAGCACACATTCCCACGAATCTAAATTGGGTATGCATGTCTTTGTACTCCAAAGTACCAAGCCGCAAACCATTCCTAAATTTGGTTGATTTTGGTGACATTTCCAAAATCACCTCAAAATTTCTACCCTGCAGCATCGTATTACCCACATACTTTTAGGTATGCAAGCAAAATCACCCCAATATGAAAGGCCCTGAGGTCCTGCTGAACAGTTTGATAGCCCAATATGTATTGGTGTACCCAAGCATGTGGCAGTATAGGGTGCTCTCTTAAACGGAAGATCCCAGTATGGTCCTGTCATTTCAGCTATACTGCAAAATCAACGACATTTACATCATTTTGGGGGGGTCAAAGTAGAATAAAGTAGGTTTCACCCAGGAAACCCATTATTTTTCGGAAAGACCACATATCCCAACAAATCTTAAATTTGGTATGCATGTCTTTGTACCTCCAAAGTAACAAGCCACAAACCGATTCCTAAATTTGGTGATTTTTGGTGACATTTCGCGAGAGAGTCACGCTCAAAATTTCCACCCTGCAGCATCCATATTTTTACACATACTTTTAGGTATCAAGCAAAAAATCACCCCAAATATGAATGCTGTAGGGTCCCCTGAACAGTTTTGATTGGCCAACAGTTTAGTTATGAGGTGTACACTAACGCATGTGGCATATTAGGGGCCGCTAAAATTAAGACGCGCCCGCCATGATGGGTCTAGTCATGTTCCAGGTACTGCCAAATCACACATTACCTAGTTTGGGGCGCGCAAGGTAGAAAAAGGGTTAAGTTCACGCCCAGAAAACCATATATTTTTCGGAAAGTACTACGTTCCCCCACAAATCTAAATGGGTATGCATGTCTTTGTACTACAAAGTACCAAGCCGCAAACCATTCCTAAATTTGGTGATTTGGTGACATTTCCAAAATCACCTCAAAATTTCTACCCTGCAGCATCGTATTACCCACATACTTTTAGTTATTCAAGAGAAATCACCCCAAATATGAAAGCTTATGGTCCTCTGAACAGTTTGTTGCCAAATATGTATAGGGTGTACCCAAGCACGTGGCATACAGGGGCCCCAAAAAGAAGGACCCCATATGGTCTGTCATTTCAGGTACTGCAAAATCAACACATTTACGTCGTTTTTGGGGGGGGGGCAAAGGTAGAAAAAAGTAAGTTCGCCACAGAAAACCATATATTTTCGGAAAGTACACATTCCTGCGAATCCAAATTGGGTATGCATGTCTTTGTACTCCAAAGTACCAAGTCCACAAGTCTTTCCTAAATTGGCGATAAAAGCAACGGTTTTTACATTTTTTGAAAATCGGCTAAAAATATTGCAATTGGCCGTATTTATCTCATCTAATTTCTTACATACAATTGTAAAACACCATAAATATTGATGCCAAGGGTCTACTGAACAGTTTGATGGCCCAATATGCATTGATATACCAAGGCAGTGGCATGTGCGGACCCCAAATAAAATAGTGCATGTGAGTTTTCTCCGCTGCCGATTCATCTTCGGTGAACATAGACCCTTGACTTCATATTATGTGCCTCAAGACCCTCCCTAACAGGCAAAGACCCCCCAAAACCATATGTTATTGGAAAGTACACATTCTGCAGATAAAGACGTCTTTCTACACCAAACTACCAAACTGCCAAAGCTTTTCTAAACGTAGAGGTTTTTACAACATTTTCTGAAAATTGCCTAAAAATGTTGCAGTTTGCCGCATTTTTCGCACACAGTGTTTTACGTACAAATAAAAAATCACCCTAAATATGGACCTGAGAGGTCTAATGAATAGCTTGATGCCCAATATGCATAGATTTACCAAAGTATGTGGTGTGTACAGACCCCAAATGAAAAACATGCATATGAATTTTCACACTAGCCAACTAAGCTGCTGAAAACAGTACCCCGACTTTGTGTTGTGTTGTAAGACCCCCAAACTGTAAAAAGCCCCCCGAACACCATATATTTTTGGAAAGTGCATATTCTGACGGATCAAACAAAGTAAAATATATCTTTCTATACCAAAGCACCCAAACAGCAAAACTATACTAAAGATACATAAGGAAAAATAAGGCAGGGATAAAATTGCAATAAAACACAAAAATTGTGTAAATCAATGAAATAACAAAATGACTGATCCAACAGCATAATTAGTGGCCAAAATCGATTACCCAATAGTCATGCTGCCAAAACAAATGGTTTTTAGGGGTAAAAAACCACAAATTAGTAAAATGAAAAAGTAAAAAAAAAAAGCCTTTTTTGTGTATACATGTGTATACAATTCTAAAAGTGGTGTGACGGTGTGTATATAAGTGTGAAATAAGTGTACATAACTTTACAAAAAAAAAAAATCTTTACTAAAATGAGTGTGTAATTGTGTAACTGTATTGATCTATACAAGTGTAGTGTGTAGTTATAAAATAAAGACCACTTACCGTTGCTGGAGCAGGAGGGAAAGTCTGATGCTCTAGAAACTTTCAGCAGCTTGTGTGCTAATGAGTCACTGCAGCCAGGAAGTGCATGGGCGTCGCCAGAGAAGCAGAGAGAAGAAGGAAGACGGAGGAGCTGGTAAGTTGCTTCTTCTTGCGATTTTAGGTCGGCCCTGCGAGAATCCTGTTGCAGGACCGACATGACAGCCCCCCAGCCTTGTTGCCCAGGGGGCTGTCAGCACTGCTAAGTCTCTGCAGAGGCGGCTAAAGCCGCTGATGCAGAGATCAGCACTGATTTCTGCCAGAACGTACTAGGTACGTTCTTGGCAGTTAAAGCCCTTGCCTGCCAGAACGTACAGCGTACGTGCTTGGCAGGCAATGGGTTAAAGGCATTAACTGTATCAGTCATCACAACATCACCCGGCAGTGCATTCAAATGAAAGTTCTTTTCTTCTAGTCTAAAGGGGTGGCCTCTGGTACGGTGATCCACATTATGGGTAAAAAGGTCCCCTGCTATTTGTCTATAATGTCCTCTAATGTACTTGCAAAGTGTAATCATGTCCCCTCGCAAGCGCCTTTTTTCCAGAGAAAACAAGCCCAACCTTGACAGTCTCCCCTCATGATTCAAGTCCTCCATCCCTCCAACCAATTTAGTTGCACTTAGTCTCTGCACTCTCTCCAGCTCATTTATATCCCTCTTAAGGACTGGAGTCTAAAACTGCACTGCATACTCCAGATGAGGCCTTACCAGGGACCTATAAAGAGGCATAATTATGTTTTCATCCCTTGAGTTAATGCCCTTTTTTAAACAAGACAGAACTTTATTTGCTTTAGTAGCCACAGAATGACACTGCCCAGAATTAGACAACTTGTTATCTACAAAAACCCCTAGATCCTTTTCATTTAAGGAAACGCCCAACACACTACCATTTAGTGTACAACTTGCATTTATATTATTTTTGCCAAAGTGCATAACCTTGCATTTATCAACATTGAACCTCATTTTCCAGTTTGCTGCCATGTTTTCCAATTTAGACAAATCACTCTGCAAAGTGGCAGCATCCTGCATGGAACCTATAGTTCTGCACAATTTAGTATCATCTGCAAAAATAGAAACAGTACTTTCAATGCCCACCTCCAGGTTATTAATAAACAAGTTGAAAAGCAAGGGACCTAGTACAGAGCCCTGCGGTACTCCACTAACAACACTGGTCCAATTAGAAAATGTAGTCTATCTTTTAGCCAGTTCTCTATCCAGGTACAAATATTATGTTCCAGGCCAACATTCTTTAATTTAACCAGTAATCTTTTGTGTGGCACTGTATCAAATGCTTTAGCAAAGTCTAAGTAAATCACATCCACTGCCATCCCAGAATCGAGGTCTCTACTTACCTTCTCATAAAAAGAAGGTAAGTCTGGCAAGATCTATTACGCATAAAACCATGCTGGCACAAACTCATAGTATTATGATTTGCTATGAAGTCCAGTATCTTATCCTTTATTAACCCTTCAAAAATCTTTCCTACAACTGACGTCAGACTAACTGGCCTATAGTTTTGAGGCTGAGAACGGGACCCTTTTTTGAATAGAGGCACCACATTAGCAATTCGCCAGTCTCTCGGCACTATGCCAGATCTCAATGAATCCTGAAAAATTAAGTAAAGAGGTTTTGGTAATCACAGAGCTAAGATCGCTAAGTACCCTGGGATGAATACCATCTGGCCCCGGACCTTTGTTAATCTTAACATGTTCTTTTGAATTTCCTCATGTGTGAACCATGCATCATTAGTTGTATTACTGGAATTGGGGCTATTAAGAAGGAAACCTTCATTAACTGGTTCCTCATTTGTGTAGACATCGAAAAATGTTCAGAATCTGTGCTTTTATTTTGTTTTCATCAACCAGCTGACCCCCCTCTGAAACTAAAGGTCCCGCTCCTTCCTGCTTCGTTTTTTTACTATTAACATATCCTGTTTCCCTTCTATTTTCCATGATAGCTGCCATCTTTTCCATCTGTTCATAGGAGGCAGGTAGTGTAAATTAATTTTTTCTGTATGTATTCGGTTTTAAGTTTCCATCTCCTTGATATGATTGTGGCTGCTGCCGTGAAGATTTGGAACAGTAGTCTCCTCATTGGGAGAGGGATTGCATTGAGAAGGGAAATCTCCAGTTTAAAGGGGATTGTCCATTCAAATGGGTTTTTATAAATGTAAAGATGGAGTCGCAGAATTTGTTCACTTGTGGGCATTCCCACCACATATGTATCAAGGTACCATTTGTATCACATCATCTCTAGCATTTCTCATTGTAGGTGGGGTTGATACCATATATTTTGGCAGGTGTCAAATGCCATATAAAAAGTATGTACCTAATGGTTTCAATGTTGATTGTCTGATTGTTTTATAGTTTGCTAGATATGTCTGCATCCAGTGGCTTATTTGTATCCATGGATATCTGGTCCTTTCTGGTAAGTCATCTTCCTTTTGGAGATTTGAACGGTCTTTATGAATCAGCAAAATATAGGTCTCTCACTGTTTCAACTCCTTTGGCGTATAGTTCTCCTACATTTATGTTTTGGCTCAGGAGTTTGAGAACTGTGATGGGGTATTGATGAGAAGTCCCCAAAATTACATATTTTGTCACAATAATTAAGGAGTAGCTTATTTGTTTGTAATGTTGTTAGAAGTCGTAGCATAATATCTGCTATGGAGTGTCCAGATAGATAAAATTCTATTCTTAGTCTATCCATTTTTTCATAGCCTAGGGCACTATGTACTCTTATCACATTTTCGAGGATGGACTCTTTGTGGTATAGGGAGACATTAGGTATTCCTACACCTCCCTTGTGTATCGGGTATTGCAGTATTTTTAGGGATAATTTAGATTTCCTATCTTACCATATGAAAGAATGGAGTGTTTTTTGGAGATCTTTGATGAATTTTGGGGGTATGTGGACCGGCAGTGTTTGGAGCAATTAAAGCATGCATGGGAGGATTGTAATTTTGGTAGTGGCAATTCTCCACAGTCTGTTCTTATGGTGCTGAGTAGAGGAGGAACGTTTAACTGATATGTGTTGTTGAATGTTTTAGGAATTTTAACTCCCAGATAGGGAGTCCCACCATTCAAACTTGTATTTCTACTATGTCGTGGGGAAAACATTTTTGGGAGAGCTTGTGTCTTATTATGGTCTATTTTGTAGTGGGATGTTTTTTGAAAGTTGTTTAGTTCCTTTACTATGTTGGCTAACGCCAAGGCTGGCTTTGTATCAGAATTATATCATCCGCAAATTACCCAATTTTATGTTGCTCATCTGCTACTTGAATACCATTTATACCTGTGTGAGAGTGGATTCTTTCTGCAAGAGGTTCTAACATGAGCACAAAAATAAGGGGTGATAACGGGCACCCCTGTCTGGTCCCATTTGTTATGTTAAAGGCATCAGATAGGACTCCTGGAACTTGTACTTTCGCAGATGGGGAGGTGTATAACAGTGTGATTGCTCTGAGGTTGTTTCCCATAAATCCCACTTGTTTTAGAGCTTCTTGCATATATATCCAATTTACCCTGTCGAATGCCTTTTCTGCATCTAATGATAAGACTAGCAGGGGGGTCCTTTCTCTTTCCATTATATGGATGAGATCTAGCAATTTTCTAGTGTTATCAGGGGCTTGTCTGCCCACAACAAACCCAACCTGGTAATTTTGAACTAGTTCAGGAAGTAGTGGGGCCAATCTGGGATTTTAGTATATATTTTAATATCCTTATTTAAAAGCGCTGTTGGTCTATATATTGGTGTCAATAAATTGTATATATTATATATTGGTCTATATTGGTGCAGCTGTCTGAGATTTTTCCAGGCTTAGGAATAGTAACGATATGTGTTGAAAGAAATTCTGGATTGATTATATTGTCTGTCACCCAGCGCTTATATAGATGAAAATATTTAATAATAGTTATTTGAGAATCCATCAGGACCTGGAGATTTCCCAGCCATCAGGTTTTTAATTGTGTCTACTGCCTCTTCCTCTGTTATTGGGTCAAGTAGTTCTAGTTGTTGTTGTTATTGTGTTATAGAGGGGAGTTTCACAGTGTTCAGAAACACCCCTATTTATTTAGGGGTGGGATTATGTTTGTGTCTGATTTGAGAGATTGTAGAGCCCTGTATAATACTCTGCAAAGGCTGCTGCAATATCTGTTTGATTAGTTATGTGGTTTCCTTTATGTTTTAAGTGTTTCATTTGAGCTTTTATCTCCTTTAGTCTGTTTGCCAGAATATCTGCTTTGTTGCTTTTAGTATGATATTTTAGTTCATAGTAATTTAAATATATATTCTGTCTTTGCAAGTGATATTTTATTAAGCTGTCCTCTGGTTTCTTCTATTTGTTTTTTCAATTTTGTCTGGGAGGCTGGAGAGAGGTTTCTAGCTGCTTTAATTTGGTCTCTAGGTTTGCTTGTTGGGTTTCCCCATACCTCCCAAGTGTCCCGTTTTTAGAGGGACAGTCCCTCTTTTGACAGCTCAACCAGCAGTCCCTTGTATGTACTGGAAAGTCCAGTTTTTCTCTGCACTGAACAGCCAGAAAAAGAAACAAAGTTTTTAACTTAATTGGCTTTTGGCAGAGAGCCCAGAACAGCCAGAGCAGCAAATAATATATTTTTGTAACAATTTTGAGACAAGCAAATAAGTAATTGTAACAATATAAGATAACAGGTCCCTTGGGAAAAGTTAGACTCACAGCTTAAAGGGCAATTCACCTTCTTTAGCAAAACTGTAATAACTGGGGGAAAAACCCACAGAAATATGTTCAAACTTTCATAACCTGAACATGGTAATTAGGGGGTGTGGCCACAAAATGGGCATGGTTGAAAAAAATGTTGCTGCGCTATGCGCGCCAGCTTTTTTGTCCCTCTTTTTGTTTCCAAAATGTTGGGAAGTATGGTTTCCCTATTATATTTAGCTTGTTTGCTAATTTTAATTCCCCACTAGTTACTGCCTTATGGCCTAACCATAGTGTTTGCGGGATTGTTTCAGTATTTGTCAGTTTGGAAGTAGTTGACAGGGCCCTGTTCAATTTGTTATTTATTTTCTGTTTTGAGTCGCCAAAATTCTCAATTTGATTTCCTATATCTACCACCACTGAGTTGTAATAAAAGCATTCTCTAATAAACCTGTTGTTTGCGGGTCTGCTAAGATAAGGTCAATCCTTGAATATGAGTCATGTCTTAGAGTGATAGAAGGTGTATTATCTTGAATTATGGTTGTGACCATATGACTGGGACTGGATAGAAACTGTTTGTGAAATCTTCGGATAAGAAGGGGAGCGTGGACGTCAGAATCTCTCACCCAGGAGCACTCCTTGGGACCGAACCCCTTCCACTCAATCAGGTACTGCAACACGCCTCTGGAGATCCGGGAATCCAGAATTCTTTTAACTTCAAACTCCTGGTGCCCATCAACAAGAACAGGAGTGGGAGAGGAAGAAGAAGAAGGAGGTATTGCAGGCTTGAGAAGAGACACATGGAAGACATTAGGAACTCGCATCTCTGGGGGAAGCTGAAGATGAACCGCCACAGGATTAATGATCTCGACAATTTGAAAAGGGCCAATGAACTTGGGGCCGAGTTTGGGAGTAGGCACTTTGAGACAGATGTTTCTTGTAGATAACCAGACTTTGTCACCAAGATTATATTGAGGGGAAGAAATTCTTCTCTTATCGGCAAACTTATTTTGAGAAAGAGAACTCTTTTCCAAACTGGCCTTAGTGGCAAGCCAGATAGCGAGCATGTGAGTGGCTTGATCATTGGCAGCAGGAAGGTTCGTGAGAAGGAGATCTTGAGGGAACGCTAAGGGATTCTGACAGTAGACACAAAAGAATGGGGACCTCTCAAAAGAAGCGTGCATTGTTGTGAGCAAATTTAGCCCAAGGGAGAAGATCTGCCCAGTCATCCTGACACAAAGACACATGGCAACAAAGAAATTGCTCTAAAGCTTGGTTGACTCTCTCTGCAGCTCCATTGGATTGGGGGTGGTAGGCAGAGGAAAACTGAAGAGAGATGTGAAGTGCTTTACACAAAGATCTCCTAAATTTGGAAACGAATTGGGAACCTCTGTCGGACACAACTTCAGCCGGGAATCCATGAAGATGAAAGATATGCTGAATAAACAATTTTGAAAGTTCTTGAGCAGAAGGCAGCTTGCGAAGAAGAATGAAATGGGCCATCTTGCTGAACCTGTCGATCACGACCCAAATGACCTTATGCCCATGGGAGATAGGTAAATCCACAATGAAATCCATCGCCAAATGAGTCCAAGGTCAAGAGGGAATGGGTAATGGAAGAAGCAGTCCCTTAGGAGGGGAATGTCCAGACTTAGAGGTAGCACAAGTGGAACAAGAAGAAAAAAAGTCCTTAACGTCCTTCCGGAGTGAAGGCCACCACACCAGGCGAGACAAAAGTTCAGTAGTGTTCTTAATTCCAGGATGGCCGGCCTGTTTGGAGTTATGGGACTGAGACAGGATGGAGTGACGAAGTTCTGGAGGAACGAATGCAACTCCCAAAGGAGTATCGCCAGGAGCAGAAGATTGTGCAGATAGCAGCTGGGAAGCCATGGTGGGAAATAAAGCAGCAATGATCTTGGTAGGGGGCACAATGGGTTCAGGATCCTCAGAACAAGTGTCTTCAGGAATGAAGCTTCTGGAAAGAGCGTCTGCCTTCTTGTTTCTGGAACCAGGGCGGAACGTGATAACAAAGTTGAACCGTGAGAAGAAGAGTGCCCACCTGGGATTAAGGCGTTTGAGAGACTGGATGTATTCGAGATTTTTGTGATCAGTGAAGATAGACACTGGCACAGAGGAACCTTCCAACTGATGTCTCCACTCTTCTTGCGCTAATTTGACAGCCAACAGCTCACGGTTACCCACGTCATAGTTCTGCTCGGGAGAAGAAAACTTTTTAGAAAAGAAAGCACAAGGATGCAATTTCCCATCACACGAAGACCTTTGGGATAATATAGCTCCAGCCCCGACATCAGAAGCATCAACCTCAATGAAGAATGGTAGAAGAGGGTCAGGGTGTCTGAGGATTCGAGCCGAAGAGAAAGAGTCTTTGAGAGTTTTGAATGCTTCCAAAGCTTGAGAGGACCAGCATTGAGGTTTCCCACCTTTCCGGATGAGGGACAGGATTGGAGAAATCTTAGACGAGAAACCTTTGATGAATTGTCTGTAATAATTGGTGAAACCAATAAACCTCTGGATAGCTTTGGTGCTGGTGGGGAGGGGCCAATCTTGGATCGCCGAAATTTTTGCTGGGTCCATCTTGAAGCCTTGTTGGGAAATAATGTACCCTAGAAAGGGAATAGAAGAAACTTCAAAAGAGCATTTTTCAAGTTTGGTGAAAAGGTTATTCTTCCTCAGCCGAGATAAGACCTCCCTCACCTGGATTCGATGTTCAACAAGATTCGAGGAAAAGATTAGAATATTGTCCAAGTAAACGACTACACTGTGGCCTAACAAGCCCCGGAAGATGTTGTTAATAAGTTCTTGAAAAACCGCAGGAGCGTTACAAAGTCCAAAGGGCATCACGAGATACTCGTAGTGCCCATCACGTGTATTGAACACAGTCTTCCATTCATCACCCTCTCTGATCCGGATGAGATTATAGGCCCCATGAAGATCTAGCTTGGTGAAAATGCTGGCACCCTTGAGATGATCAAATAACTCTGATATGAGGGGTAGAGGGTAGCAGTTTTTCACAGTTATTTTGTTAAAGCCACGGTAGTCGATGCAAGGTCATAGACTGCCATCCTTCTTTTCAACAAAGAAGAACCCTGCACCAGCAGGATAGGAAGATGGACGGATGAAGCCTCGATTTTCCTGGATGTACTCTTTCATCGCTGCAGTTTCAGATGGAGAGAGTGGCTAAGTACGTCCTCGAGGAGGCATAGAGCCAGGAAGAAGCTCGACAGGGCAGTCATAAGACCGATGAGGAGGAAGAGTTTCTGCAGATCTTTTGTTGAAGACATCAGAGAAGTCTTGGTAAGCAGGAGGGATTAGGAACAACGGAGGATATCTTGACGAGGGGCTGGGCCGTAAGACAGTTCTGTTGACAAAAGAAACTCCAGCGAGAAATTTGAGTTGCCGACAGTTAATGACAGGATTATCGATGCGCAACCAAGGAAGTCCTAGCACTACTGGAGGTGACGGGCAATCAATCAGCAGAAACGAAAATCTTTTAGTATGCAGGGTGCCCACTTTGACGGATAATTCTTGAGATGACTTGAAGATGAAGGCAGAAGAAAGTGGCCGATCATCAATGGCTAGGACTCTGAGTGGTACAGCCAAGGTTTGTAGAGGAATGGAATGACATTCCGCAAATGCTTTGTCCAAGAAATTTCCAGCAGCGCCGGAGTCAAGGAAGGCTTGAGTAGAAATGGTCTTGGAGGCAAGCTGGATCTGTACCAGAAGAAGAAAACGAAGAGCAGAGGATTGGGGAAGATGATCAATTCTGGCCAGGTAAGTTTCCCCAAACTTACCTAGGTGTTGGCGTTTCCCGACTTCACAGGGCACTCATGGTTAAAATGGGATTTGCCCCCACAATATAAGCAAAGTCCAGCAGCCCTTCTCCGCAATTTTTCCTGTTCGGAAAGATGAGCACGACCAATCTGCATAGGCTCTTCTGTGAGAGTGGGAGAAGAAACAGGAACAGAAGCCAAGGAAGGAGATGCAGCAGTGCTGGGGAGCAAAGCTCTTTATGAGCCTGGTGCTCCCTTTGTCGAGTATCCACCTTGACTGCCAGGGTGATAAGATCCTCCCAGCGTGTAGGCAACTCACGGGAGACTAGATCATCCTTGAGGCGCATAGAGAGCCCGTTGTAGAAAGCGGCATGGTAGCTCTCATTGTTCCAACCAGTCTTGGCAACCAACGTGCGGAACTCAATTGCGTATTCAGGCACAGTACGCGTTCCCTGACGAATCTGAAACAGGCGTGAAGAGGCAGATGCTGCCCGGCCAGGAGCATCAAACACTGTGCGCAGATCTGGATAAAGGCCTTGGAGTCATCGATAAAGGGATCTTCTTTCTCCCACAGAGGTGATGCCCATTCCAAAGCTTTACCAGTCAGGCGAGGAATGATGTACCCCACCTTGCCACGTTCCGAGACATATTGATTGGGAAGCAGCGTGAACTGGATCTCACATTGGTTAATGAATCCTCTACAGGCCACAGAATCACCACTGAAGAGTGGAGGTGCCGGGATACGAGGCTCGGAGGTATGAACAGGCGCCACAGGAATAGTGGCCGAAGCAGAGGCAGGGACCTGAATCGTCGGTGTGAGGGCAGACAATTTTTCCAAAATAGCCTCAAGAGCTTGGCCAAAGTGGGTCTGCTGAGCTTCATAGACCTCCATGCGTGAGGCTATTCCACGGAAAGCTCTTCCGAAGTCAGGCTGGGTTGGGGCCTCCTCAGAAGTGTCCATGGCCCAAGTATAATGTAAAAGCCCGAAGGCACAGTTGGAGTGCGGACCAAGGAGGAGGCAGGTATTTAAACCAAAGTTCGCGGTAACAGAAGGGTAAGGCAAGAGAGTTGTCAAAGTCCAGGCAATAGTTCAATCCAGGCAGAGAAGGGTCAATCCAAAATAACACAGGAATCAATCAGTAATAACACACCCAGGAATTACACGAAGTTAAACCTATACTTGGGCAATGTCTGCAATGTCCAGAAGGCTTTATATAGGCCCGGATTGCGCCAAAGCTTGAGCTGGCGTTTAGATGCCGACACACGTTCTGACGCCGGCGACCATTCCGTCGCCGGCGACCAATCGGCAGGCGGGAAGACGCTGGCGTCATAGCGCTGCGACCAGCAGGATCCACAAAGAGAGGCAGGGAGTCGCCATTTTGGACGCCGTCGCCATCTTGGATGTGAGTAATGACTTCCATTTCCATTACAGGGTGTTGGTATGTATTCAGTGATTTTCTGCGCTATCGTCTAATGGTGTCCTTGGTTGATCGAGAGCGATATTAAAGTCTCCTGCAACCACCAAGTGTCCCTTCTTAATCTCATGCAGCTTATTAAGGGTTTTACATATAAATTTATCTTGATTGTCGTTCGGATCATATATATTGTCAATTGTGTATGTTACCATTAAGCAAGCAGATCACCACCAGATACCTGCTATTGGAGTCTATTAGGTCAAAAGTAACATGTCTTGATATGAGTATTGATACTCCTTTCACCTTAGTCGGGGCAAGGGAATGAAAGCTATGGGGGTAATTTTTGTTGTAAAATTTGGGAGGGTTTCTTGTACCAGTAGCACGTCTGCACGTAATCTGCTCACCTCTTTTAATGCTATATTATGTTTTTGTGGAGTCTTTAGTCCCTGAACATTGTGTGAGACAAATCTAACCATAACATCTTTCCAATAAGTGCTTACACCTTCGTTGAGATGGGTTCAATAAATGAGGCTGATAGGAAGAAGGGGGATTTGGTGCAAAGGGAGTAGAGAGAGAGTAGAGACATTGTTTGTGAGAGCATAAATTCAAAACAAGTAAACCAAATATAACCAGAGGTAGGCCTTTGTGGCCTTGGTGTTGAAAGTTTGTGGTTTAGGTCCTGATGAGTAGGGATGTAGCGAACTGTTCGCGCGAACTTCGACTGTTCGCGTCCGCTGAATGTTCGCGAACGTCGCGCGACGTTCGCCAATAGGCGTTCGCGTCAAAATCGTTCGACCATTCGATCGCTAAAATCGAAGGATTTTCGTTCGAATCGAACGATCGAAGCCATTGGATTGAATGAAATCATTCGATCGAATGGCTTCGATCGTTCGATTCGAACGAAAATCCTTCGATCGAACGATTAAAATCCTTCGATCGTTCGAATCGAACAATTTTCGATGTTCGAAGTTCGCGAACAGTTCACGAACTGTTCGCATTTTTTGCCGGTGTTCGCGAACGGCGTTCGCGAACACATAAACGGCAGTTCGCTACATCCCTACTGATGAGGTTGCAAATTTGCGAGTACCGCCTGCAGCCCTCACTAATAGATTCACTGGCGAGTGAAGGTGTTGTGTTTTTTTGGTGGGTATCTTCCCTGGATAGGGTGGTAATTAGGGTGATGTTATGCTGCTTTCTGCATTGTGTTTCCAGGCAAGCAGGTGAGGCTGGGGGTCTGTCTGTGCTTGTGGTCTCTCCATTTTCTCCAATCTCCGATCTGTTGTTCAGCCATCTGGAGGTTATTTTCCCGGCGTCCTCTGGAGCTGTGAACATGTAGGGAGTTCTATTCTTTGCCACCACCAGTTTAGTGGGTTAGGCCCATCTATATGGGATTTTATGTTCCCTGAGGGCTTTAGTTGTCTCTTGGAAAGTTCTCCTCTTTGCGACGGTGGCCATGTAGCGGTCTGCAAAAAGTTCAAGATCTGCATATTTACTGGGCCAGCCTTTTTTCCTGGCTAGGGCCAGTATTTTCTCTTTGGTTCTGTAAAAGTGTATTTTCGTAAGGACATCTCCAGCCCCGGACTGGCAATCTGTGGCTTCTGGCAAATGCCAGAGGGGTTGCTGTAAGATGCCATAGAAAGTCACTATTTAGTGGGGTGGTGGGGGCTGTTTGGGCCTCTGTGTGGCCTGTTGGGGCCTCTGGGTATCTGAAATGCAAGGTCCTTTTTTGATTCTCAGTCCAGACCTGGACATCTCAGGGTGGGGGGTTCCTTCTACAGAACAGTTGTAGGCTTCAGCACTCTGTGTATACAGTCCAGTGTTAGTTAAATTTGTGACATGTCTGGGAGTATGCATAGGAATAGTTCCCTGAAGTAGGCCTCGAGCTCCTCTGCCTTAACCTCTTCTGGGATACCTCTTATATGGATTTTGCAGCGTCTGAATCAATCTTCAATGTCTGGATAGTTATTTTGCAAAAAATGAAATAACCAATACCTTGTTCAGATGCGGGGTGATCCCAAATTTATTGTAGTGCTCTTGACATGTGAGTCATGTTCAAACGTTTCGGGACAAACAAATGCCCTTCCTCCACTTGAGGAAGGGCATTTGTTTGTCCCGAAACGTTTGAACATGACTCACATGTCAAGAGCACTACAATAAATTTGGGATCACCCCGCATCTGAACAAGGTATTGGTTATTTCATTTTTTGCATTATATTATTGCTGGCGGTGGAAGAGGCCAGTACCAATACCTTCCCCAATTTTTTCTATTTTTCTGGATAGTTATTTTTCCATTGCTTGCTGGGAGTCTGCTACTTCATTATGTGCCATGGCAAACGCTCCCATTTTGTGCTCAATGTGGTCTGTGCACTCCATTAAATCTCTCACCTCCTTAATTTCCTCTGTGAGGCATTTAAAATCATGTTGCAGTGAGGTTTGGAGGTCACAGAGCATTGATTTTATTTCTGTGGCTGTTGCGGGTGGCACTGCAAAGTCCGTCTCTGCTCGCACCTCTGTTTGCTGGCCCAAGATGGCGCCAGTTTGCTTGTTGTGCTGCTCCGTGAACATCGTGAAACCTTTTCTGGGTCCTTCTTTGCTGGGTCCCATGCTTTTCTGCTCGTTTCAGGCACTGAGAAATGGCTTGAGCCCTGGGTGTGGGGAATATGCTTAAATTTCACCTTTTTGTCTATGAGAAACATTAGGGGGCTGTTCCTTCTGTGGTGCTTAGTACAGGGGGAATTCCTATGGGGATAAACATTCAGCAACAATTGCTGCAAACTACAAATTAGTTGGCCTTTCAAAAACTCCCATGGAAATATGTAATGGTCAAAGGTGCCTTTTGGTTTCTATTTTCTAATATTTTCTTTCCTTCTTTACCACACTATCCCCCTTGTCTATTCTTCTCCCAGCATCCTAGCTCTTTTATGTGCTTCTTTTACTTTTCTTTCACAAATATTTTTTTTCTTCCTTAAACATTTATTTGTCCATATTTCACCCCAACCATCACTCACCTTTACTCATTAATTTGGTGTTTTACAAATACATTTTCTTTCACTTTATATAACTCCAATCTGTCCTACATTTTCCGTTCTCCATAACAGTCTCTTACCTCCCACTTTGTACCTCTTTTGTCCACTTCTTTTTCTTTGTTCTCTTGTCAGTCTCCTACCGATTCACTATGGGGCTTGGCTGATCTGGTATGGGACAGGCTGGTCCAATCGGGGTTTGAGGGCAGGCTGGTCCAATCTGGATTATTGGTGGGCTGGAACACTAGGGGATTAAGGGAAAAGGAATTGGAGCTGGCATTGGTGTGTTGTCCCCATAAGCGCGAGGCCCGATTGGGCCAAATTGGTCCAATGTGTCTAAGACTGGCACTGTCAGCAGGTTTTATTTGTTTCCTTATGTTCTGCAGAGTTTTTAAAACCTTGTATAATGTATGCTTAACCCTTTCGCTGCCAGCTGATTTGAGTTGAATATGCAAGCATAAAACCACAAAAATCAAAAACAATTGGGCAAATCAATGAAATAACAAAATAACTGATCCAACAGCATGGTTAACAGTCAGAATACTTGATCCAATAGCCATAATGTGAAATCAACAGTTTAAACGTAAAAACAAGAGGCAAAATAATAAAATAAATAACTAAATGAAAAAAAAAAAAAAAAGTGTGTGTGTATGCATGTGTGTACAGCTGTAAAGAGTGTATATATGTGTGTATATGTGTAAGTGAATGTGTAAATATGTGTATGAAAGAAAAAAAAAAGCCAGGAAGGCAAAAACGGTTAACTTTAATAAAATGTGTGTAATTGCCTGTATAAATGTGAAAAAGTGTGCAAATGAGCCACAGAAGGCTGCTTACTGTTTCTGTGTACAAGAGGGACCGTTGGTGGCTCACAATCGCAGAGCAGGAAGTAAGTAGGTGGGTGCTGGGTCCCGATGATCACATGATGCCGTCAGGTTCTGCTGGTCCTTTAACAGTCTGGTAAGAAAGTCAGCCCTGCAACGATCTGACATGGGGCTTGACATTTTGTCAATTTCCAAGCTGCCCCTGGTCATGTGACTTGTGCCTGCACTTTAGGAGAGAAATGCTTTCTGGCAGGCTGCTGTTTTTCCTTCTCAATGTAACTGACTGTGTCTCAGTGAGACATGGGTTTTTACTATTGAGTGTTGTTCTTAGATCTACCAGGCAGCTGTTATCTTGTGTTAGGGAGCTGTTATCTGGTTACCTTCCCATTGTTCTTTTGTTTGGCTGCTGGGGGGGGGAAGGGAGGGGGTACAGCAGTAAAGAGTGATTGAGTTTATCAGAGCGCAAGTCACATGACTTGGGGCAGCTGGGAAATTGACAATATGTCTAGCCCCATGTCAGATTTCAAAATTGAATATAAAAAAATCTGTTTGCTCTTTTGAGAAATGGATTTCAGTGCAGAATTCTGCTGGAGCAGCACTATTAACTGATTAATTTTGAAAAAAAATGTTTTTCCCATGATAGTAACCCTACTAAATGCTTGGCACTTAGAGCATTTTTCAGCCACATAAGCCACATAATATTTAAATGGTCACTTATTGGAAAGAAATGCAGGTGTGGGCATACCCATGGTCCCAACCCTGTGCTAAAATCAGGGTCAGACTGGGGGGCCCAGGACCCACCGGGCTGCTGCTTTGGGGCCCACAAACCATCCTCAGGCCCCACACCCCAGAGACAAAGCCACCTGCCCCCCACCTACTTTTTTTTCCTGCTCGTGGCGGCAACAGGGGCCATAAGGGAGTTCAGGCAGAACCACTAATAGCATGTCTGGGCTTGCCGGGGCCCACTGGGTTTTCCCAGCATCCTGCCAGCCCAGTCTGACCCTGGCTAAAATAGCCCCCGCTACATATGCCCAATAATGAACGAGTTTCAATCAAGTGCTCACCAGGAAGAAATATAGGTTTGGGCTTTCCCACATTACCTGTCAGCTAATTTGGTCTCCGTTGTGGGTTTTGTAAGGTTTTATGGAACTTCTACTTAAAGGAGAAGGAAAGGCTAAAATTAAGTACGCTTTATCAGAAAGATCTATATAAATACACCAGTAAACCCTCAAACTAATGCTGCTCTGAGTCCAGTGTCGGACTGGTCCACCTGGGGCCCACCAGAGAATCTTATCTGAAGGGCCCCTCTATTTACTCACAAAACCCATAAGGGAAAATAAAGAAAATGCATAGCAAACTGTGATACAGGCAAGAGAACACTGAGCTTCAAACTGATACACCATGCACAAAAAAAAGCCATGCCATCATGCTGCACCATTATGCTTAAAAACATGCCAAAAAACAAGGAATCGTAGCAAGCATTTTGCTTCATACCAACATATGACAAGCCATAACAAATATCTTTCTTTCCCTGATAACGTCAGGGTATAATCTGCCTGCCTATCATTGAATAACTTTTTTTACACCAATGAGTCTTACTTACACCGAGAAACTCACTATATCCTTTGATATTATGTCTGTCCAAGAAATCATCCAAGTCCCTCTTATAGTCATTAACTGAATCAGCATCACATCATCACCAAATTCTGATGGGTCAGTTTAGTATTTAGTGAGGAAAATACTAACTTGCCGATCAGACTAAGTGACTAAATAACAAGAACCTTGCATCTGCATGGTATGCTTGGTTATGTTAATGTTTGTTTGCATGGATTTACTATAGATTAATCAAGTTGCCACCTTTTTTAACATTCAATACTATGGTGCAGAAACTGATGTAAATGTGATGGGGACCTTAGATTCTAAGATGATTGGGCCGGTACTGGTGGGAATGGAATAAGGACCTTAGATTGTAAGCTCACTGGGGCAGGAACTGATGGGAATGTGATAGGGACCTTAGATTGTAAGCTTACTGGGGCAGGGACTGATGGGAATGTGATAGGGACCTTAGATTGTAAGCTCACTGGGGCAGGGACTGATGCAAATATGATAGGGACCTTAGATTGTAAACTCACTAGGGATGAACTGACGGAAATGTTATAGGGACCCTTGATTGTAAGATCACTGTGGCAGGAACTGACGGGAATGTGATGGGGACTTTACATTGTAAGCTCTCTGGGGCAGGGACTGATTGAAATGTGATAACAGCTGTTATGAAAAGTCCAGACATCAGCCCATGTGCCAATAGGTAAACAATATTATAGATATATATTCCATTTAATCAACTTCTAATTCATTAACTAATTAAAAATTCATATTACACCTCATCAATCAAATAAAAACAGTAAGCATTTCATTTATTTAATAACATTTTAATTAATTCATTTTAAGCACTCCCACCCTAGTCCCAGTAAAAAGAAATTCATAGCTCAACCAGGGTTTGGAAATAAATAGAAGTGGGGCAGTACGCAGAAATTAAAAGACCTCAGGGATTAAATGTAAAATGATTAAACAGTCCATGTGGGTGATGGTGGGTAATAAAGGGCCACATATTCCATGTAATTCCCCCCCCCCCACTTAGATTGTTTGCTCACCACAGTAGAAGCCAGGCAGATCAAATTCATCTGGATTGAACTGACAGTGGAGAGGTCAAGAAGGCAGCAGAATATCCAGGAGATTGATTCAGCACACATATATATATAGACAGCAAGGAACCACCACAAAACACCTGTACTTCTGTATACAGCAGCTCCCTCACTAACACGCTGCTCACTGATTCCTGCCTGGCTGGAGTGACATCTTCAGGCAAAACTGAAAGATGCTGCACAATCGATCCTGTGCACAGCAGGGAGACCGAAAGAAGAACAGCATAGCGAACAGGTGCCAGCCCAGGTGGAGCAGTGGCAGCGGGGCCCACTAGGTCCAGCGGGGGGGCCCATAAAACTGGGGGACTGAAAAAAAATGGAGTGCTCAAAACCAGAGTCCACAATCCAAGTCCGACACAAAAAAGAAATTAAAATAGTGTAACAAGTGATCTAGTAGTTGCGAGGGCCCTCAAGGACTGGGCCCACCGGGATTTTTCCCGGTGGGCCAGTCCGACACTGTCTGAGTCCTCTGTCAAAAGAAACACAGCATTTCTTTCCTTCTATTGTGTACACATGGACTTCTGTATCAGACTTCAAGTTTTCAGCTTAAACCTCCAGGGCACGACCTTGAGCATGCTCAGTTTGCTTCTTTCCTCCTCCCTGCTGTAATCTGAGCCCAGAGCTATGTGCGAACAGCCAGAGACTCAGGCAGGAAGTGATGTCACACCAAGCCAATATGGCAGCTGCCATCCTAAACAAACAGAGAACACTTCAAGAGCTGTTTACTCAAGTATGGTAAAGCATTCTACAGAATAAATATACTGTTATAGCTTGCACTTTTGTGGCTAATCTATTGGCAATAAACTGCTTCAGTAGCTTTCCTTCTCGTTTAAATGATCGTGATATTGGATCTATGTGTCCAAATGGTTGTGATAAAGGGCCATGGGTATAGGCTAGTTATAACAGCCTGAATCTGGTGAGTGTGGTTCCACAATATCCATTGTATTTTCAAAATACTCTGAGAACTGGGAACTATGGTGCTAATTCAGGATGCACCAAATCCAGGATTCGGTTCAGAATTGGGCTAAGTTTTGGCCTTTTAGCAGGATTTGGTTGAATTTAAGTGTCGGCCAAACTGAATCCAAATGCTAAAAATCACATGACTTTTTTTTTACATATGCAAATTAGGGTTCAGATTCAGTTTGGTATTAAACTGAATCTTTCACAAAGAATTCTGGGTTTGGCCAAATCCTAAAATAGTTGATTTGGTGCATCCCTAAAGCTAATTATGTCCCTCCGCTGAATGCTATCGGAGGTTCCCTCCTGCTGACCACTGCTAGCAGGCCCGGACTGGCAATCTCTGGGTTCTGGCAAATGCCAGAGGGGCTGTTATAAGGTGCCATAGAAAGTCAGTATTTAGTGGGCTGGTGGGGCTGTTTGGGCCTCTATGTGGGCTGATTGGGCCTCTGTGTACCTGAAATGCCAGGGCCTATTTAAATTTTCAGTCCAGAGTGCTATGTGGTAAGGTTCAGGTTCTCCTTTGGCCGAGTTGCTATTGATGTATGACATTTTTAAGTTAATTTGTGAGCCCAATTCCTCTGTGCAGATTACTCCAGGTGTTTCTGGGACTGACTGGGGGTTTGCACTTCTGTAGCTGTATTCTACTCCTTTCTTTCCTATGATGTTTCTCCACTTAACAGGCAGTTTTTGCTATGTCTGTGGTGCATTTGTGTGATATAGGTTTTATTCATATCTTGTGGGTTTATGTGTGAGCTCTGCTGTAGTTTAACTATACCTGTTGAGTTTTGTTGACTGTATGTTTTCCATCTCCCTTAATTGGTATGTTGGTGGTCATTTACTGTAATGTCTGCTAGCTTTAACAGACTTGGAGCCAACTTGTTTGCCATGGCCCTGGGCTCATGTGGTTGCTAGTTTTTGTTTTACTCTATTGTGGTTGCTGGCCTTCATGGGTGCTCCTGCCTGTGCTATGGCCCTTGGCAGGCATGGCAGTTTCCTTTGTGGCAGTCTATGGCAGGACAACAGCCATTGGTTTTGACATGGATACGATCCTTGCCTGCATGGTTGCTGGTTGCATCAGGATTTGGCATGAGTGGTAGCTGACTTGGGTCTAGTGTGGGTTTACACTTCCAGCTGGTGTTCACACTGAGTCAGGCCGTAGCTAGTTTTTCATGCTGATTGGTATTCAGCAGCTGTTTATTGGTCCAATGCTGGTTTTATATCTGACATTTTCTTTAGTCTTGCATGTATTGTTTTTGGTCTTGTATGCCACTCCTAGCAAGAGAGTTGGTTTGTAGATCAGTGTTTTGCAGGTGCAGAAATTGGCTTTTGCTTGGTTATGCATTTGTGGAAGTTGGCTTGTGTGTCAGTTGCTAATTCAGTTGGTGGCTTTTGTTCCAAAGGGTGGCATTCACTATAGGCAGGCCTGGATTGCTTAGACGGTTACTATTTATTGGCCTGGTGGGGGCTGTTTGGGCCTCTGTTTACTTGAAATGCCAGGGCATATTTTGATTCTCATTCCAGACCTGAGTGTAGGCTTATGTTCTATTGCTTGTGCTGTAGTTAGCTTCTGCTCTGGTGTTTTACATGCACTGCAGCTAGCGTGGACATCAGTACCTGCACCTGTTGCAGCTGTCTTGGTTTAGTCCCTGCATGCACTGTAACATGTAGGTGTGTTTGAGCGGTAGTGGCCTTTGTTGGTGTCTTCTAGCACAGTTGGTGGCTTGGGTACTGTTTGCTTGCTTGTGCAATGGTTAGCTGGGGCAGCAGCATATATGCACATTACATAGTCTTAAGCCACTTGTGCCTAGTTGTCTGTCCCTTGTAATGTTTACCCCTTTCAGGTTTGCTTCCAGGTTTGCTGGCAGTTGGAATTTATGTGCTGTTCTTGCATGGTCCTAAAATGGTTACAGTGAGATGCTGGTCGAAGAAATTTCAGAGATGGACTTGCCTATTCCTCATATGGTATCAGCACGCGTTGGAGGAGTCACATTTGTAGTAATGTGGAGGGATGCTGAAGAAAATAATAAATTCATTTCCTTCATGTTGTAAATGTCTTTTCTTGCAGGGTTTCTATCTCAAGTTATTAGTATTGGTAATTGTACTGCTATGGCAAATGTATAACACTGGTTAGGAGGAAGCCATCTGGTTTTCTAGGTCATGATTCATTTTTGATTGCCTATGTTATAGGCCCTACCTCCTAGCCTCAGAGGGGCAATACTGCCCATTTTTTACTGGCATGTCAGAACTAGAAGAAAAGAAATTCATTACATAAAAGTAAGTGAAATTCCCATAATCTCTCTGGGAGGGCACAGTTAACTGGTCTATATTATGACTTGTGCAGCAGTTTCATTACTTGCCCTGAAATAGCTTGTCTTTTGTAAGACAGTGTGTCTCTAGTTGTGAGTTTAGAACAGGGTGTGGTTGGCTTCCATCAGAATGGTCAGGATACAGAGCTAATACATTGGTTAGGTCTATCAGGTGTGACCTTCACTCTAAGTTTGCATGTATTCTTCTTTTCTACCCATTGACTATGATAGCTACGATGCTTTTCTGTTTCTCTGTTCTCTTTTCTGTTCTCTGTGTTAGTTTGTGAACCCTGATTTTCAAAGTCCTAAAAGTAGATGAAGAAAGCCTAGTAAAATAAATAAAACAAACATTATTTTATTTGGTCATGTATTTATTGACAAATATGATCCAATATTAGACAAGGATTGGTATTGCGGAGAGGTTTTGAGGGAATTGGATCAAGCGGGCAGGTTGGGTAAGGTGAGAAGAGGCCAGAAGCTTGAGACTTCCTCATCAGTGACAGGGGTGAAGGAGACAGGAGAGACTGGGGAGTGTGGAGGGAGGGTGGTGGAAGTCTAGGGGGGGTTGAGTAGTGTTATGTCCCTTCTGATAGTGTCAATTTTGTTTTTGATGTGCTCAGCAATATCTTGAGCAGAGACAGATGTGCATGGAGGGGGTGGAGAAGTGGAAAGAAGAGTGTTAAAGGTGGAGAAAAGTTGTGCTGGATTTTTAGAAAGGGAGTTAATGAGTGAATTGGAAGAGGCTGGTGTTATAGGAGCGCAGGGCAGATTTGTAGCTCCAAAAGTCTGATTCTGAATGGGATTTGCACCAGCGACACTTAAGGGCACATGAATGTCTTTGGAGCTCTTTTGTATGAGCAGTATGCCAAGGTTGAAGTGGTTTGGGTCTAGAACGTTTAGTTTTTATAGGAGCAAGCTCATTAAGGGCAGTGGTGAGAGTACTATAGTAGACAGAGGTAGCCACATTAGGACATGAGATGGCTGAGATATTAGAGTGAAGAGAGTCAAAGGAAGAAGAGAGATGTGACACGTCTACAGCTTGCAAGTCACAGTAAGTATGTGTTTGAGGAATAGCAGGGGGTGAGGAGGGAGTTAGTGAGAGTTGAAATGTGAGCATATTGTGATCAGAGAGGGAAATGGTGAGTTAGTAAAATTGGTGGTTTGAACAGAGTCTGGTAAATATGAGATCAAGAACATTACCATTGGAGTGAGAGGGGGAGTCTGAGCACAAAGATAAGCCTAGGGAGGAGGTTAGTAAAAGGAGTTTAGAGACAGAAGAGTTGTTAATGTTGTTAAGGGGTATATTAAAGTCACCTATATGATGGATGGGATGTTAGATGAAAGAAAGTAAGGAAGCCAGGCAAAGTTGTCCAGAAATTGTGCAGTTGGTCCTAGTGGTCGATATATAACAGCAATGCAGAGTGAAACAGGAGAAAAGATCCTAATGCAGTGAGCCTCAAATGAGGAGAATGATAGAGAGGGAACAGTTGGAAAAACTTTAAAAGTACAGCGGGGAGAGAGAAGCAAACCTACCCCACCTCCGGGTCTGTTACCGGGTCTGGGAGTATGAGTTAGGTGTAGGCCCCCATAGGACAGGGCAGCAGGTGAGGCAGTGTCAGTAGCAGAAAGCCAGGTTTCAGTAAGTGCGAGTAGGTTAAAGGAATTTGCAATGAATGGTTGTGTATAGTGGTGAGTTTGTTGCAGACAGATCTGGCATTTCCAGAGAGCACAGGAAAGATTAACTGGGTTTTTGGGTATAGGAATAAGAGTTCTGTACTGTTTGAATTTACACCGAAGAGGAGGAGCTCGTGGCCGTGATATAACTGGGATGGGGAAACGGCCAGGGTTTGGGGAAATGTCCCCAGCTGCCAGTAATAGAAAGGAAAGATAGACTAAGTGAGAGTGGGATTTATAAGTCCCTTAGTTTGTATGAAAAAGAGAGTTTTGTGGAATAGCTAAACAGAGTACTTTATAAACTTCATGCGTGGAGAGGGAAGGAGAGGAGAGTAGAGAGGCTGAGATTTGTATAGAACTGGGATTTGCTGGAGGAGGTAGTGAAAATGTTTTATGAAGCATGAGAGTGAAAGGAGGAGAAAATGCAGGATAAAACATGTTTGGAGTAAGAAGTAACAAACTAGCAGGTACAAACAAATCTGTTTTCTTCTTATCCCAGATGGTTCACTGTTGATTGCAGGGGAATCCGGTTCCTATTGCCTTGTCCAACTGCCTTGTTTAACGGGTCATTTCTAAGCACTTGTGCATTATTAGCACTTAGGAAATGTTAGCACTCGTGCCATGTCCCAGACACGAGTGCCATCCCCAATACTGGGTCTGAATTTATGTAGCTGATTGGGAAAACCAGAGCCTAATTAATCAATTAAATAGCTAGCAAAGGGCACCTCATTTTGCTACCATAGTAGCCATTCAGCATGTTACTATAGTGCAACTTAGGTAACGATCAAAGCTATCAGTATATAGTCATTCAGTGTATTTAATGAGTCCTCACCTACTCTTCTCTATACTACCATATTGTAATGCCTGCATTTAGCCAGTATTGGCAGGATAACCAGCATATGGTGGCTAAGTGCACCTCGGCAGTTCCATTATTATTATATGTCTGCAGACATCAGTGCTATCATGATTTAGCCATTCGGTTAGTTGTACTAATCACACCCTCACAGTTCAGCATGCTACTATACTGCAGCAGTTTATCATGATAAAAGCCATTCAGTATTTATACTAAGGGCACCCTTGCACTTCACATGGCTGCCTTATATATGCATTTAAAGAGTCCAACCATGATGTAGTCATGGTAAATCAAGGATTCCAATTTTCAGGATCTATTACCACCACTTTCATCCAACAAAGCCCAGTATCAATAAATCAAAATGTAGTAACAAAAAGGTCAGTTGCAGAATTTAACTGCAAACCGCAAGTTGTAGTGCTTTTAATTACACAACATGTATCGAGCAGGGGTTTGTGTAAGCACGAATTACAAATACCACCCCCCCCTCTCCTCCAATTAGTGATGTGGCCACTGCTGAGGGTAATTTTTACAGCCTAGCCATTAGTTTACCCTTTGACTGCCAAGCACGTATGCCGCATGTGCTGGCAGGCAAGGGCTTTTAACTGGCAAGCACCGTACCTAGTACGTGCTGGCATAAATTGGCAGTGATCTCTGCATTGCCTCTGCAGAGACTTAGCAGTGGTGACAGCCCCCCCCTGGGCAATGAGGCTGGGGGGCTGTCATGTCGGTCCTGTGACAGGATTGCTTACTCCTGCTTCCTCCTTCATTGGCGATGCCCATGAACTTCCTGCTTGCCAAGACTCTGCATACGCATTGCTCCAGGACTCTCCAGCCATCAGAACATCCCTCCTGCTCCATGAACAGTAAGTGGCCTTTATTTAGGACACTACACACACTTACATGCATTTATATACTTACACATACATTTTAGTAAAGAATTCTTTTTTTATTTGCATTTTTTTGTAAACTTGTAAACTATATGCACTTATATACACACATATACACACTTACACACTGTCGCACAACTTTTAGAAGTGTACACACATGTATACACACAAAACTAATATTTTTTCATTTTTCATTTTCCATTTTACCAATTTGTGTTTGTATTTATGTATGTTTTTGTATTTTTTTACCCCTGGAAATTGTTTATTTTGGCAGCATGACTATTGGATAATCATTTTGTTGGCCACTAATTACACTGTCATTAATTTACATAGTTTTTGTGGTTTTATTGCAATTTTATCCCTGCTTTAGTGTTCCTTAAGTATCTTTAGTATAGTTTTTGCTGTTTGGTATGGGTAGGTATAGACAGATATATTTTACTTAGTTCAATCCATCAGAATACATACTTTCCAAAAATATATGTTTTCTGGTGTCTTTTTACAGTTTTGGTGGTCTTACGGCACATAACACACAGTCGGGGCTGTGTTTTCAGCAGCTGAGTGGCCAGCATGAAAATTAAAATGCACGTTTTTCATTTGGGGTCCGTACATACCACATACTTTGGTAAATCTATGCATATTGGGCATCAAACTATTCAGTAGAGCTCTGAAATCCATAGTTAGGGGGATTTTTCTTTGTACGTAAAACATTGTTGTGAGATAATGTGGGTAACTGCCAACATTTATATCCGATTTTCAGAAATGTTGTAAAACCTCTGTTTTAGAAAGCTTTGCAGTTTGGTGTAGAAAGACGAGTTTATCTTTGTTGGATTCATCAGAATGTTTACTTTCCATAAAAATATGGTTTTTTGGGTGACTGTGCTGTTAGGAGGGTCATAATACACAGTCGGGTCTTAGTTTACAGAAGGCAAACCGGCAGCGGAGAAAATTCATATACTATTTTTATTTGGGGGCCGCACATGCCAGCTGCTTTGATATATCTATGCATTACTAGGCATCAAAATGTTCCATTAGATCCTTGGCATCAATATTTAGAGTGTTTTCCCAGTTGTGTGTAAGAAATTGATGAGCTAAACGTGACCAATTGCAATAATTTTAGGTGATTTTCAGAAATGTCATAGAAACCTCTGCCTTTAGCATAGCTTTTGCAGTATGGTAGTTTGGAAATAGAAAGACATAATTACTATTTTTGAATAGTCAGAATGCTTACTTTACAAAAATAAATAGTTTTGAGGGGGTCTTTTGTGTTGTTAGGCAGTTCTTGTGGCACATAATATGCAGTCAGGGGCTTTTGTTCACAGAAGGCGAATCGGCAGCCGAGAAAATTCATATGCACTATTTTTATTTGGGGTCCGCACATGCCAGCTGCTTTGGTATTATCTATACATATATTGGGCATAAAACTGTTCAGTAGACCCTTGGCATTATATCAATGGGTGTTTCTAATTGTATGTAAGAAATTGGGTGAGATAAATGTGGACCAATTGCAATATTTTTAGGCGATTTTCAGATGTAAAACTAGCTGCCCTTTATCGCCAAATTTAGGAAAGATTTGCGGCTTGCTGCTTTGGAGTAGAAAGACATGCATACCCAATTTGGATTCGGGTGATTGGGTACTTTCTGAAAATATATGGTTTTCTGGGGTGAACATACTTTTTTCTACCTTTGCCTCCCCAAAACTTATGTAAATGTGTTGATTTTGTAGTACCTTTTTGGGGCCCCTATATGCCACGTGCTTAGGTAAACCTATACATATTAGGCATAAAACTGTTCAGAGGACCCCAGAGCTTTCATATTTGGGGTGATTTGTCTTGATACCTAAAAGTATGTGGGAAATACGATGCTGCAGGGGTTGAAATTTTGAGGAGATTTTTGGGAATGTCGCCAAAAATGCCAATGTTAACAATGGTTTGCTGCTTGGTTTTTGGAGTTAGAAAGACATGCATTCCCAATTTGGATTTGGGGAATGTGTACCTTCTGAAAATGTATGGTTTTCTCAGGTCAACCATACTTTTTTCTACCTACCCCCCGAAAACTATGTAAATGTGTTGATTTTGCAGTATTTTTGCAGTACCCGAAAATGACAGACCATATGGAGGGTCTTCATTTTGGGCATAAAAACTGTTCAGAGGACCCCAGGCTTTCATATTTGGGTGATCTTGATACCTAATAGTATGTGGGAAATATGATGATGCAGGGTGGAAGTTTTGAGGTGATTTTTGGAAATGTCACCAAAATTGCCCAGTTTAGAAAGTTTTTGCGGCTTGGTGCTTTTGGAGTTAGAAAGACCTGCATACCAAATTTGGATTCGGGAAAATATATGGTTTTCTGGGGTGTATATACTTTTTTCTACCTTTGACCCCCCCAAATGTGTTGATTTCGCAGTATCTGAAATTACAGAACTGATAGCTCAAATGATGGTGTCTACATTTTGGGGCCCCCTATGTACCACATGCTTAGGGTAAACCTATACATATTGGACATCAAATTAATATGGCAAGCATATTCAGGCTGTGTTTACATTGATACCTAATGTGTTGGGAGATATGATGCTGTAGATTGGAAGCTTTGAGGTAATTTTTCAAAAAATTCACTAATTTCTATAAATTATAACTTAGGAAAGAATTGCAACTGTTAGTTTGCCGTACATAAATATATGTTACCCCATTTTTTGATTTACGCAGAATTTGAATCGTGCCATGGCCACTTGCAAAACTGCAGGGAGTGGTATATTTATTAAAATGGCCCCTGCCGGGATTAGTCTACGTGGGGCAAACGGTCACGTCAGTGAAGGAATGGATAAAAGTACATAAAATTGGATTGATTTCGCAACTTAAATCCGAGACCCATTTTGTCCCAGATGCGAACATCTACTGCCAAACAGTTTTTAGACATTTAGTTTGTACTCTTTCACTTTAAGGGCCTTTTCTGGGGCGGTCTTTTAGTTTACCCAGGAAAACTATTTTTTTTTTCAGGACAACCTGAACTTTCAAAATATGCAATAATTTTGGTGTAATTCTACTAAAAAAAATATATTTTTCTAAGTGTCTAATAAAATTAAAAAAAAACAATCACATAGAAACATCATTTATTTTATGTATAAGAACACAGCCGATTTGGAAAGGTCTATGTCTCCTGAATGTGGCAATACCAAAAATATATAGTTTTATGGAGATTTCTCACTTCTATAGATCAAAAATCTACAACACCTAAGAGAGCACTTAGGTGTACCTCCGAAACATTGTGTGTGGATCTCAATAAACTACAAGTATTTTGCACATTTGCCAGAGTGTGTGCCATCTGATTTTGTACTATATATGGATTACTGAAACCAAGGTTTGCAGCAAGGTTTCCAGATTGAGCACCACCCGAATATACGCACAGGTTTTGCATTACCACTGATCAAAATCTACAAGCAGTACACTTCCAAATTTCCAAAGCACCGCTCTCAAAACGGCATACTTCTGATTTCAAGGTCAAACATTCCACTAACAGTTGGTTTACCCTAGAAAACTACCCATTATTAGAAAGAACAGATTCTGGAGAATCAAAAATGGGTAATTATATCAATGTACTCCAAACTACCAAGTTGCAATTGTTTCCTAAAGTTATAATGTTTTATAGAAATTGGTGATTTTTTTGAAAAATGTCCTCAAAGCTTCCAATCTACAGCCAGGGGTGCGCCGCCAATGAGGCGAGCTGAGCCGCTCGCCTCAGGCGGCAGCGCCTGAAAGGATTCTAGGGGCGGCAAAAAGCCGCTCCTGCACCTTTAAGAGCCAAATTTCCGGTTTTTGAACCGGAAATTCGGCTGTACTATTGCGAGAGAGCGCAATTGCGCTCTCCGCAATAGCGTGTCTGCCTCCCCTCCCAAAACGTAAGCTGGGGAGGGGGGCGGCATTGCAGGAGCCGTCTCAGAGTCAGAATTGGCGCTGTCTACAGCATCATATCTCCCACACACCATTAGGTACCAATGTAAACACCCTAAATATGATTGCCAGGAGTCCACTGAACAGTTTGATGCCAAATATGTATAGGTTTACCTAAGCATGTGGTATATAGAGGTCCCAAAATGTAGACACCCCATTTGAGCTATCAGTTCTGTAATTACAGATACTGCAAAATCAACACATTTACACAGTTGGGGGGCAAAGGTAGAAAAAATTACATTCACCCCAGAAAACCATATATTTTCTAAAAGTACACTTTCCCCCGAATCCCAATTGAGTATGCGTGTCTTTCTTCTCCAAAGCACCAAGCCGCAAACCTTTCTGAAATTTGGCAATTTTGGTGACCTTTCCAAAAATCACCTCAAAACTTCCAGCCTGCATCATCATATTTCCCACATACTATTAGGTATCATGATAAATCACCCAAATATGAAAGCCTGGGGTCCTCTGAACAGTTTGATACACAATATGTATAGGTGTACCCAAGCACGTGGCATATAGGGGCCCCAAAATGAAGACCCCATTGGTCTGTCATTTCAGGTACTGCAAAATCAACACATTTACATAGTTTTGGGGTGTTGGGCAAAGGTAGAAAAAAGTTCGTTCACCCCAGAAAATCATATATTTTTGGAAATGACACATTCCCCCGAATCCAAATTGGGTATGCATGTCTTTCTACTCCAAAGCACCAAGCCGCAAACCTTTCCTAAATTTGGCGATAAGAACAACGGTTTTTACATTTCTGAAAATCGCCTAAAGATATTGCAATTAGCCACATTTATCTCACCCAATTTCTTACATAAAATTGGAAAACACCATAAATATTGATGCCAAGGGTCTACCGAACAGTTTGATGCCCAATATGCATAGATATACCACGGCAGCTGGCATGTGCAGACCCCAAAATAAAAATAGTGCATATGAGTTTTACACACCCCTGCCGATTCACCTTTGTAACAAATAGACCCTTGTCTTCATATTTAAGTGCCTCAAGAACCGTCGCTAACAGTGACCCTCCTAACAGCTAAAGACCCCTTCAAAACTCAGTATATTTTTGGCCAAATAACACGCATTCTGGACAAATCCACATCGCGCGCGTAATGTGTGCTTTCTACTCCAACTAACCATTCTGCAAAAGCTTACGCTAAAGGAAGCTGGATTATGTTTATGACATTTCTAAAAATCGACATAAAAATATGCAATTGCCGCATTTATCTCGCCTAATTCTCTTAACATATCAAGTTGTAAATAAACTATTGCGATGCCAAACGGTCCTAGCGAACAGTGTGAATGCCGCAAGTAGTGCATTTGATTATAACAAGACAGGCTGGCATGTGCGGACCCAATTAAAAATCCAGTGCATATGGTTTCCTACTAGCTGCAGGATTTCGCCTTCTGTGACATAGACCCTTTACCTTCAGATGTTATGTTGGCCTCAAGATCCTCTAAACACAAAGACCCCCCAAGAAACATAATAATTTATAGGAAAGTAAACATTCTGGATGAATGGCCAACAAGACTAAGCAGAGGTCTTTCTGACAGCCAAACTGCAGAAGCTATTATCTAAACAGAGGTTTTAACACAATTTCCAAATATCGGGATAGTAAAAGTGTTGCCAGTTGTTGGCCAATTTATCTCAACAGCAATGTGTATACGACAAAGAAAGATCCCCCGTAATATGGAAATGTCAGAGCGTCTTGAACTGTAGTTTTGAAGTTCGCTCAAATATCAATAGCTTTAGCACGCCTGAAAGGGTATCGTGGTATGTACGGAACCCTAAATGAAAAACCGTGCATATCGACTTTTTCATGCGGCCAACTGCATGCTTACTGAAAACAGAGCCGTCCTGACTGTGTGTTCATGTTGCCGTAAAGACCACCAAACTGTAAAAAAGACCACCAAGAAAACCATATTATTTTGGAAAGTATTGTATTCCTGAATGGATCAAGAACTAAATGTAACACGTACATATCCTTCTATACAAAGCACCAACAGCATTTACTCGAAAAATGGCTTAGGAAGCAAGTAAGTAATGCAGGGATACAAATTGGCATAAAACCACAAAAATTATTAAATTCAATGAAAATATACAAAATATACTGACCCACAACAGCGTAATCTAGTCGCCAAACGATTATCCAATTAGTCATTTGCGCAAATATAAACACCATTTCTCAGGGGTGATAAAAAAAAACACATCATTCTCGATAATCCACAAGATAAAGAACATTCTTTCTACATGACCAAACTACCGCAACTGCAAAAGCTCTTTCTAAGACCGTGAGAAGTTTTTTAGCAACATCTTCTGAAAATCACCTAAAAATGGTTTGGTTGTGCTGCATATTATCTCACACAATGCTTTGTACGCGCTAGAGTAAGAAAATGAATCTGCGCCTAAGATATGGAGGTGACCACGAGGTCTTACTGAATAGGATTTGATGCCACATCATGCATAGATTTACCAAAGTGATGGTACTCTTGTGGTACGGAGCCCAGACTAGAAAAAACGTGCATAATCGAATTTTTCACTCTATGCCAACTAAGCTGGCACAAGGAAGAGAGCCCCCAACTGTTTTATGTGCGTAAGACCCCCCAGAAAACTGATGTTTTTTGCAAACCACATATTCTGGCGGATCAACTAGTAATAATATATTCTTTCTATACCGAAAGCAGCAAACCGCAAAACTATATCGTACAAGGAACCAATAAAGCGG
>NC_054387.1:40524273-40614916 GCF_017654675.1 Xenopus laevis
GCGCTATGGCAGCTAATTATGTAGTAAGCCCTGAGACCTTTCCTAATGAGATGCAACAAAACCTGAGTAGCCTCAGCTGAATGCAATCATGTGCATCAGCTTGTTTCTACCTTGACCTTTACAGAGAATGGATGCATCTTGTGTTACGGCTCGCCTACTACACTGGTAATAATGCTGAACCTTTACTGTTATGGAGGTGTTTTAGCAGTTAATGGCACTTGATATTATTAAGTTCTGAAACTGCTAATGTGATGGCCCATACCTGACAGTAACAAATAGAAATTATTTATATACGCGTATCTATTCTACCTGAATTCTCCAGAGAATAGGCACCAGTACTGCGGCATGTAATTGACAGACAGATTGTATTGCTCGATAGTCTTGGCGCGATGTTCATGTGTCTGGTTAATAACAACCTGGCTAAACATGTTTACTAGCAACATTGAGTTTGGCCATTACAGGTATGGACCTGTTATCCAGAATGCTTGAGACCTGAGGTTTTTACGGATAATGAATTTTCCTGTAATTTGGAATTTGACATACCCTCAAGTCTACTAAATCATGTCACAAGATAAACGCAATGGCTAGGTTTTGCTTCCAATAAGATTAATTATATCTTAGTTTTGGATTATAGTACAAGTTACCAGTTATTATTAAGTGAGAAAAAGGAATGATTTTAAAAAGATAGTGTATTATTTGGATAAAATCAGTGCTGTGGGAGATGCGCCTTTCTTAATTAGAACTTTCTGGATAAACAGGTTTCTGGATAAGTTAACATCCCATTACCTGTACTGACCTCTAGGCTAATTTGCCATATGTGAGCAGCCTCTGCGGATTGTAATTGGGGTAATGCTTGTGTGTATGTTCTGTAATACTGTTACTGTTTCATTAGAGTAAAAGTCCTCCTTAGGGTTCTTTTTCCAGTTTTCTTGTGCCTAAGGTGGTCATGGGTATTTTCCAGCAAAAAACTGTAGGTGTTTGTTCTTTTGGCCATGCTCTGGGGATCCCAGGACCTGGGGTTTGGTAGCTACCAGTAAAATAAACACAACTATTACGTGGGCAGTCCTTCTTCATCTGCCAATGATGAATGTTATAGTATGATACTATTATTTATCATTCAGGTATGTATATGCTCTTGTCATTTTTAAATGCTGGTATGATTTCTGTACAATACCACAGAGCCGGACTGGGAGCAAAAAGCACCCGGCAAAAAACAAACAAAGCAAAGCCCACATGTAAAACACACACACACAAGAACACACACACAGAACACAAGAGCACACCACACACACACACCACAGAGACACACACACACACACACACAGAGACACACACACACACACACACACAGAGGACACACACACACACACACACACACACACAGAGACACACCAGACACACACACACACCACACACAACACACACACACAGAGACCACACACACACAGAAACACACACGAACACACACACACACAACACACACAGAGACACACACACACACACACACACACACACAGAGACACACACACACACACACACACAAGACACACACACACATAGACACACCACCACACACACACACAACACACACAGAGACACACACACACCACACACACGACACACAACACACACACAACACACACAGAGACACACACCACACACACAGGACACACACACACACACAGAGACACCCCTACCTCTCCTGGAGTTCGTGAAAACAGCACGGGAACTCTTGACACCTTCAAACCCGTCTGCTAGTCATCCACCCTGCCCTTTCCCTGACTGATGCGAGGAGGAGGAACACGCAGCTGCTGGTTGTGTGTGAAGGAGAAGGCACGGCGTGCAATGCTGTAAGTCTCTCTCCCCCTGCCAGACGCCGCAAATCAGAAGCGGACCCATTTCAAAGGAAATGGACGGCCCTTCGGAAATTGCCCGAACTGAACAGATTGTCCAGTCCGGCCTGATACCATCAGCAGCAGCGCTGTCTTACCAAGTGTGGGCCCAATTGGAACTATTTTTGGTGGCCCCCCTTGAAGGAATTTTTTGTCTGTTCGCCAGGTCCTGGAGCTGGAGTGGGCAAATCGTTCCTGCTCTCCCCTCTGTCCACGGTGACTGCTGCCAGTTGGGGCTGGGCAACTGCGGATAAAATGTTCCCTCATATGTAGGCTACGTCGTACAAAAAAAATGTGCAAATTGTGGTTACTGGTGTAAAATGTGTGTGCAACACCATGGATATATACAACATAAATACATTTCACTTGTTACTCAGTTTTACTTATGTGGAGTTCAACTGCATACTCAGCACAGGTATATACTGCACATTTTCATAGTAAACACACAATAAACAACTACTTTCAAACCTTCCTGCTGTATAGTAATCATTGCTTGTATTATGTTGTTGTATTATGGAATATCTTTGTACAGGCAATAAACAAACTTAGGGGGCTGTTCCTGCTAAATTCTGCTTAGTACTGTGGAATACCTATGCTGCATCGTTTTATTGGATCTGTTTGTATAGGCTATGAACAAACTTAGGGGGCTGTTCCTGCTGAATTGTTCTTAGTAAAGGAAAATACATATACATTTTTTTTTTTTTTTTTTACCAAAATAATGATTTATTTAAGAAGTTATAACCGGTCATATTTATCACTTTTGTGGAATAACACATACAATGTATTATAATACATTGTAATATTGTATAACATTGTAAGCCATAAACAATAGTACAATAAACTAATGGGTCTCCTCATCATTTGTGCCTTCTCCATTGTTCTCCATTATTTTCCTGGGTAGCTGCACATAGGGAGGGGGGGGATAGGGAGATTCTTCTGATGGTTGCCATGGCAACCAAACTTTATCATAGTATACCTAGTTAAATTGGGTTTGAAAAAAGACAAAATACATCAAGTTCAACCCCTCCAAATGAAAACCCAGCATCCATACACACACCCCTGTATACTTTCACATAAATTGCATATACCCATAACTATACTAACTATAGATTTTAGTATCACAATAGCCTTTGATATTATGTCTGTCCAAAAAATCATTCAAGCAATTCTTAACCCTTTCCCTGCCAGACGTTTTGTCCTAGATGCGAACATCTACTGCCAAGCAGTTTTTAGATATTTTGCAATCTTTCACTTTAAGGGCCTTTCCTGGGGTGGACTTTTAGTTTACCCAGGAAAACAATATATTATTTTTTTCGGGACAACCTGAACTTTCAAAATATGCAAGAATTTTTGGTGTAATTCTACTTCTGTAAAAAAAATATAGGCTTCTAAGTGTCCAATAAAATGAAAAAAATCATGTTTCACAAAGAACAATCACATATATCAGAAACATCATTTACTTTATGTATGAGAATGGTCTATGTCTCCTGAACGTGGCAATACCAAATATATATAGTTTTATGGAGATTTCTCACTTGTATAGATCAAAATCTACAAGCAGTACACTACCAAATTTCCAAAGCACCGCTTCCCAAACTGTATACTTCTGATTTCAAGGCCAAACATTCCACTAACAGTAGGTTTACCCTAGAAAACTACCCATTATTAGAAAGAACAGATTCTGGTGAATCAAAAATGGGTAAATATATCTTTGTACTCCAAACTACCAAGTTGCAATTGTTTCCTAAAGTTATAATGTTTTATAGAAATTGGTGAATTTTTTGGAAAATGACCTCAAAGCTTCCAATCTACAGAATCATATCTCCACAAATCATTAGGTATCAATGTAAAGCCTGGGGTCCACTGAACAGTTTGATGCCCAATATGTATAGGTGTACATAAGCACGTGGTATATAGGGGCCCTAAAATATAGACACCTCATTTGAGCTATCAGTTCTGTAATTCCAGATACTGCAAAATCAACACATTTGCATCGTTTGGGGGGGGGGGTAAAAGTAGAAAAAAGTAAGTTCACCCCAGAAAACCATATATTTTCGGAAAGCACACATTCCACGAATCTAAATTGGGTATGCATGTCTTTGTACTCCAAAGTACCAAGCCGCAAACCATTCCTAAATTTGGTGATTTTGGTGACATTTCCAAAAATCACCTCAAAATTTCTACCCTTGCAGCATCGTATTACCCACATACTTTTAGGTATCAAGCAAAATCACCCCAAATATGAAAGCCTAGGGTCCTCTGAACAGTTTGATGCCCAATATGTATAGGTGTACCCAAGCATGTGGCATATAGGGGCCCTAAAGGAAGATCCCATATGGTCTGTCATTTCAGATACTGCAAAATCAACACATTTACATCATTTGGGGGGTCAAAAGTAGAAAAAATTTCCACCCTGCAGCATCATATTTTACACATACTTTTATGTATCAAGAAAAATCACCCAAATATGAATGCTTAGGGTCCCCTGAACAGTTTGATGCCAAATATGTATAGGTGTACACAACCATGTGGCATATAGGGGCCCTAAAAATTAAGACCCCCCCATATGGTCTGTCATTTCAGGTACTGCAAAATCAACACATTTACCTAGTTTTGGGGGCCGCAAAGGTAGAAAAGGGTAAGTTCACCCCAGAAAACCATATATTTTCGGAAAGTACACGTTCCCACAAATCTAAATTGGGTATGCATGTCTTTGTACTACAAAGTACCAAGCCGCAAACCATTCCTAAATTTGGTGATTTTTGGTGACATTTCCAAAAATCACCTCAAAATTTCTACCCTGCAGCATCGTATTACCCACATACTTTTAGTTATCAAGAGAAATCACCCCAAATATGAAAGCTTATGGTCCTCTGAACAGTTTTGTTGCCAAATATGTATAGGTGTACCCAAGCACGTGGCATACAGGGGCCCCAAAAAAGACCCCATATGGTCTGTCATTTCAGGTACTGCAAAATCAACACATTTACGTCGTTTTGGGGGGGGGGCAAAGGTAGAAAAAAGTAAGTTCGCCACAGAAAACCATATATTTTTCGGAAAGTACACATTCCTGCGAATCCAAATTGGGTATGCATGTCTTTGTACTCCAAAGTACCAAGTCACAAGTCTTTCCTAAATTTGGCGATAAAAGCAACGGTTTTTACATTTTTGAAAATCGGCTAAAAATATTGCAATTGGCCGTATTTATCTCATCTAATTTCTTACATACAATTGTAAAACACCATAAATATTGATGCCAAGGGTCTACTGAACAGTTTGATGCCCAATATGCATTGATATACCAAGGCAGGTGGCATGTGCGGACCCCAAATAAAAATAGTGCATGTGAGTTTTCTCCGCTGCCGATTCATCTTCGGTGAACATAGACCCTTGACTTCATATTATGTGCCTCAAGACCCTCCTAACAGCAAAGACCCCCAAAACCATATGTTATTGGAAAGTACACATTCTGCAGATAAAGACGTCTTTCTACACCAAACTACCAAACTGCAAAGCTTTTCTAAACGTAGAGGGTTTTTACAACATTTCTGAAAATTGCCTAAAAATGTTGCAGTTTGCCGCATTTTTCGCACACAGTGTTTTACGTACAAATAAAAATCACCCTAAATATGGACCTGAGAGGTCTAATGAATAGCTTGATGCCCAATATGCATAGATTTACCAAAGTATGTGGTGTGTACAGACCCCAAATGAAAAACATGCATATGAATTTTCACACTAGCCAACTAAGCTGCTGAAAACAGTACCCCGACTTTGTGTTGTGTTGTAAGACCCCAAACTGTAAAAAGCCCCCCGAACACCATATATTTTTTGGAAAGTACATATTCTGACGGATCAAACAAAGTAAAATATATCTTTCTATACCAAAGCACCAAACAGCAAAACTATACTAAAGATACATAAGGAAAAATAAGGCAGGGATAAAATTGCAATAAAACACAAAAATTGTGTAAATCAATGAAATAACAAAATGACTGATCCAACAGCATAATTAGTGGCCAAAATCGATTACCCCAATAGTCATGCTGCCAAAACAAATGGTTTTTAGGGGTAAAAAACCACAAATTAGTAAAATGAAAAAGTAAAAAAAAAGCCTTTTTGTGTATACATGTGTATACAATTCTAAAAGTGGTGTGACGGTGTGGTATATAAGTGTGAAATAAGTGTACATAACTTTACAAAAAAAAAAAAATCTTTACTAAAATGAGTGTGTAATTATGTAACTGTATTGATCTATACAAGTGTAGTGTGTAGTTATAAAATAAAGGCCACTTACCGTTGCTGGAGCAGGAGGGAAAGTCTGATGCTCTAGAAACTTTCAGCAGCTTGTGTGCTAATGAGTCACTGCAGCCAGGAAGTGCATGGGCGTCGCCAGAGAAGCAGAGAGAAGAAGGAAGACGGAGGAGCTGGTAAGTTGCTTCTTGCGATTTTAGGTCGGCCCTGCGAGAATCCTGTTGCAGGACCGACATGACAGCCCCCAGCCTTGTTGCCCAGGGGGCTGTCAGCACTGCTAAGTCTCTGCAGAGGCGGCTAAAGCCGCTGATGCAGAGATCAGCACTGATTTCTGCCAGAACGTACTAGGTACGTTCTTGGCAGTTAAAGCCCTTGCCTGCCAGAACGTACAGCGTACGTGCTTGGCAGGCAATGGGTTAAAGGCATTAACTGTATCAGTCATCACAACATCACCCGGCAGTGCATTCAAATGAAAGTTCTTTTCTTCTAGTCTAAAGGGGTGGCCTCTGGTACGGTGATCCACATTATGGGTAAAAAGGTCCCCTGCTATTTGTCTATAATGTCCTCTAATGTACTTGTAAAGTGTAATCATGTCCCCTCGCAAGCGCCTTTTTTTCCAGAGAAAACAAGCCCAACCTTGACAGTCTCCCCTCATGATTCAAGTCCTCCATCCCTCCAACCAATTTAGTTGCACTTAGTCTCTGCACTCTCTCCAGCTCATTTATATCCCTCTTAAGGACTGGAGTCTAAAACTGCACTGCATACTCCAGATGAGGCCTTACCAGGGACCTATAAAGAGGCATAATTATGTTTTCATCCCTTGAGTTAATGCCCTTTTTTAAACAAGACAGAATTTATTTGCTTTAGTAGCCACAGAATGACACTGCCCAGAATTAGACAACTTGTTATCTACAAAAACCCCTAGATCCTTTTCATTTAAGGAAACGCCCAACACACTACCATTTAGTGTACAACTTGCATTTATATTATTTTTGCCAAAGTGCATAACCTTGCATTTATCAACATTGAACCTTATTTTCCAGTTTGCTGCCATGTTTTCCAATTTAGACAAATCACTCTGCAAAGTGGCAGCATCCTGCATGGAACCTATAGTTCTGCACAATTTAGTATCATCTGCAAAAATAGAAACAGTACTTTCAATGCCACCTCCAGGTTATTAATAAACAAGTTGAAAAGCAAGGGACCTAGTACAGAGCCCTGCGGTACTCCACTAACAACACTGGTCCAATTAGAAAATGTAGTCTATCTTTTAGCCAGTTCTCTATCCAGGTACAAATATTATGTTCCAGGCCAACATTCTTTAATTTAACCAGTAATCTTTTGTGTGGCACTGTATCAAATGCTTTAGCAAAGTCTAAGTAAATCACATCCACTGCCATCCCAGAATTGAGGTCTCTACGTACCTTCTCATAAAAAGAAGGTAAGTCTGGCAAGATCTATTACGCATAAAACCATGCTGGCACAAACTCATAGTATTATGATTTGCTATGAAGTCCAGTATCTTATCCTTTATTAACCCTTCAAAAAGCTTTCCTACAACTGACGTCAGACTAACTGGCCTATAGTTTTGAGGCTGAGAACGGGACCCTTTTTTGAATAGAGGCACCACATTAGCAATTCTCCAGTCTCTCGGCACTATGCCAGATCTCAATGAATCCTGAAAAATTAAGTAAAGAGGTTTGGTAATCACAGAGCTAAGATCGCTAAGTACCCTGGGATGAATACCATCTGGCCCCGGACCTTTGTTAATCTTAACATGTTCTTTTGAATTTCCTCATGTGTGAACCATGCATCATTAGTTGTATTACTGGAATTGGGGCTATTAAGAAGGAAACCTTCATTAACTGGTTCCTCATTTGTGTAGACATCGAAAAATGTTCAGAATCTGTGCTTTTATTTTGTTTTCATCAACCAGCTGACCCCCCTCTGAAACTAAAGGTCCCGCTCCTTCCTGCTTCGTTTTTTTACTATTAACATATCCTGTTTCCCTTCTATTTTCCATGATAGCTGCCATCTTTTCCATCTGTTCATAGGAGGCAGGTAGTGTAAATAATTTTTTTCTGTATGTATTCGGTTTTAAGTTTCCATCTCCTTGATATGATTGTGGCTGCTGCCGTGAAGATTTGGAACAGTAGTCTCCTCATTGGGAGAGGGATTGCATTGAGAAGGGAAATCTCCAGTTTAAATTGTCCATTCAAATGGGTTTTTATAAATGTAAAGATGGAGTCGCAGAATTTGTTCACTTGTGGGCATTCCCACCACATATGTATCAAGGTACCATTTGTATCACATCATCTCTAGCATTTCTCATTGTAGGTGGGGTTGATACCATATATTTTGGCAGGTGTCAAATGCCATATAAAAAGTATGTACCTAATGGTTTCAATGTTGATTGTCTGATTGTTTTATAGTTTGCTAGATATGTCTGCATCCAGTGGCTTATTTGTATCCATGGATATCTGGTCCTTTCTGGTAAGTCATCTTCCTTTTGGAGATTTGAACGGTCTTTATGAATCAGCAAAATATAGGTCTCTCACTGTTTCAACTCCTTTGGCGTATAGTTCTCCTACATTTATGTTTTGGCTCAGGAGTTTGAGAACTGTGATGGGGGTATTGATGAGAAGTCCCCAAAATTACATATTTTGTCACAATAATTAAGGAGTAGCTTATTTGTTTTGTAATGTTGTTAGAAGTCGTAGCATAATATCTGCTATGGAGTGTCCGGATAGATAAAATTCTATTCTTAGTCTATCCATTTTTTCATAGCCTAGGGCACTATGTACTCTTATCACATTTTCGAGGATGGACTCTTTGTGGTATAGGGAGACATTAGGTATTCCTACACCTCCCTTGTGTATCGGGTATTGCAGTATTTTTAGGGATAATTTAGATTTCCTATCTTACCATATGAAAGAATGGAGTGTTTTTTTGGAGATCTTTGATGAATTTTGGGGGTATGTGGACCGGCAGTGTTTGGAGCAATTAAAGCATGCATGGGAGGATTGTAATTTTGGTAGTGGCAATTCTCCACAGTCTGTTCTTATGGTGCTGAGTAGAGGAGGAACGTTTAACTGATATGTGTTGTTGAATGTTTTAGGAATTTTAACTCCCAGATAGGGAGTCCCACCATTCAAACTTGTATTTCTACTATGTCGTGGGGAAAACATTTTTGGGAGAGCTTGTGTCTTATTATGGTCTATTTTGTAGTGGGATGTTTTTTGAAAGTTGTTTAGTTCCTTTACTATGTTGGCTAACGCCAAGGCTGGCTTTGTATCAGAATTATATCATCCGCAAATTACCCAATTTTATGTTGCTCATCTGCTACTTGAATACCATTTATACCTGTGTGAGAGTGGATTCTTTCTGCAAGAGGTTCTAACATGAGCACAAAAATAAGGGGTGATAACGGGCACCCCTGTCTGGTCCATTTGTTATGTTAAAGGCATCAGATAGGACTCCTGGAACTTGTACTTTCGCAGATGGGGAGGTGTATAACAGTGTGATTGCTCTGAGGTTGTTTCCATAAATCCCACTTGTTTTAGAGCTTCTTGCATATATATCCAATTTTACCCTGTCGAATGCCTTTTCTGCATCTAATGATAAGACTAGCAGGGGGGTCCTTTCTCTTTCCATTATATGGATGAGATCTAGCAATTTTCTAGTGTTATCAGGGGCTTGTCTGCCCACAACAAACCCAACCTGGTAATTTTGAACTAGTTCAGGAAGTAGTGGGGCCAATCTGGGATTTTAGTATATATTTTTAATATCCTTATTTAAAAGCGCTGTTGGTCTATATATTGGTGTCAATAAATTGTATATATTATATATTGGTCTATATTGGTGCAGCTGTCTGAGATTTTTCCAGGCTTAGGAATAGTAACGATATGTGTTGAAAGAAATTCTGGATTGATTATATTGTCTGTCACCCAGCGCTTATATAGATGAAAATATTTAATAATAGTTATTTGAGAATCCATCAGGACCTGGAGATTTCCCAGCCATCAGGTTTTTAATTGTGTCTACTGCCTCTTCCTCTGTTATTGGGTCAAGTAGTTCTAGTTGTTGTTGTTATTGTGTTATAGAGGGGAGTTTCACAGTGTTCAGAAACACCCTATTTATTTAGGGGTGGGATTATGTTTGTGTCTGATTTGAGAGATTGTAGAGCCCTGTATAATACTCTGCAAAGGCTGCTGCAATATCTGTTTGATTAGTTATGTGGTTTCCTTTATGTTTTAAGTGTTTCATTTGACCTTTTATCTCCTTTAGTCTGTTTGCCAGAATATCTGCTTTGTTGCTTTTAGTATGATATTTTAGTTCATAGTAATTTAAATATATATTCTGTCTTTGCAAGTGATATTTTATTAAGCTGTCCTCTGGTTTCTTCTATTTGTTTTTTCAATTTTGTTTGGGAGGCTGGAGAGAGGTTTCTAGCTGCTTTAATTTGGTCTCTAGGTTTGCTTGTTGGGTTTCCCCATACCTCCCAAGTGTCCCGTTTTTAGAGGGACAGTCCCTCTTTTGACAGCTCAACCAGCAGTCTCTTGTATGTACTGGAAAGTCCAGTTTTTCTCTGCACTGAACAGCCAGAAAAAGAAACAAAGTTTTTAACTTAATTGGCTTTTGGCAGAGAGCCCAGAACAGCCAGAGCAGCAAATAATATATTTTTGTAACAATTTTGAGACAAGCAAATAAGTAATTGTAACAATATAAGATAACAGGTCCCTTGGGAAAAGTTAGACTCACAGCTTAAAGGGCAATTCACCTTCTTTAGCAAAACTGTAATAACTGGGGGAAAAACCCACAGAAATATGTTCAAACTTTCATAACCTGAACATGGTAATTAGGGGGTGTGGCCACAAAATGGGCATGGTTGAAAAAAAATGTTGCTGCGCTATGCGCGCCAGCTTTTTTGTCCCTCTTTTTGTTTCCAAAATGTTGGGAAGTATGGTTTCCCTATTATATTTAGCTTGTTTGCTAATTTTAATTCCCACTAGTTACTGCCTTATGGCCTAACCATAGTGTTTGCGGGATTGTTTCAGTATTTGTCAGTTTGGAAGTAGTTGACAGGGCCCTGTTCAATTTGTTATTTATTTTCTGTTTTGAGTCGCCAAAATTCTCAATTTGATTTCCTATATCTACCACCACTGAGTTGTAATAAAAGCATTCTCTAATAAACCTGTTGTTTGCGGGTCTGCTAAGATAAGGTCAATCCTTGAATATGAGTCATGTCTTGGAGTGATAGAAGGTGTATTATCTTGAATTATGGTTGTGACCATATGACTGGGACTGGATAGAAACTGTTTGTGAAATCTTCGGATAAGAAGGGGAGCGTGGACGTCAGAATCTCTCACCCAGGAGCACTCCTCGGGACCGAACCCCTTCCACTCAATCAGGTACTGCAACACGCCTCTGGAGATCCGGGAATCCAGAATTCTTTTAACTTCAAACTCCTGGTGCCCATCAACAAGAACAGGAGTGGGAGAGGAAGAAGAAGAAGGAGGTATTGCAGGCTTGAGAAGAGACACATGGAAGACATTAGGAACTCGCATCTCTGGGGGAAGCTGAAGATGAACCGCCACAGGATTAATGATCTCGACAATTTGAAAAGGGCCAATGAACTTGGGGCCGAGTTTGGGAGTAGGCACTTTGAGACAGATGTTTCTTGTAGATAACCAGACTTTGTCACCAAGATTATATTGAGGGGAAGAAATTCTTCTCTTATCGGCAAACTTATTTTGAGAAAGAGAACTCTTTTCCAAACTGGCCTTAGTGGCAAGCCAGATAGCGAGCATGTGAGTGGCTTGATCATTGGCAGCAGGAAGGTTCGTGAGAAGGAGATCTTGAGGGAACGCTAAGGGATTCTGACAGTAGACACAAAAGAATGGGGACCTCTCAAAAGAAGCGTGCATAGCATTGTTGTGAGCAAATTTAGCCCAAGGGAGAAGATCTGCCCAGTCATCCTGACACAAAGACACATGGCAACAAAGAAATTGCTCTAAAGCTTGGTTGACTCTCTCTGCAGCTCCATTGGATTGGGGGTGGTAGGCAGAGGAAAACTGAAGAGAGATGTGAAGTGCTTTACACAAAGATCTCCTAAATTTGGAAACAAATTGGGAACCTCTGTCGGACACAACTTCAGCCGGGAATCCATGAAGATGAAAGATATGCTGAATAAACAATTTTGAAAGTTCTTGAGCAGAAGGCAACTTGCGAAGAAGAATGAAATGGGCCATCTTGCTGAACCTGTCGATCACGACCCAAATGACCTTATGCCCATGGGAGATAGGTAAATCCACAATGAAATCCATCGCCAAATGAGTCCAAGGTCAAGAGGGAATGGGTAATGGAAGAAGCAGTCCCTTAGGAGGGGAATGTCCAGACTTAGAGGTAGCACAAGTGGAACAAGAAGAAAAAAAGTCCTTAACGTCCTTCCGGAGTGAAGGCCACCACACCAGGCGAGACAAAAGTTCAGTAGTCTTCTTAATTCCAGGATGGCCGGCCTGTTTGGAGTTATGGGACTGAGACAGGATGGAGTGACGAAGTTCTGGAGGAACGAATGCAACTCCCAGGAGCAGAAGATTGTGCAGATAGCAGCTGGGAAGCCATGGTGGGAAATAAAGCAGCAATGATCTTGGTAGGGGGCACAATGGGTTCAGGATCCTCAGAACAAGTGTCTTCAGGAATGAAGCTTCTGGAAAGAGCGTCTGCCTTCTTGTTTCTGGAACCAGGGCGGAACGTGATAACAAAGTTGAACCGTGAGAAGAAGAGTGCCCACCTGGGATTAAGGCGTTTGAGAGACTGGATGTATTCGAGATTTTTGTGATCAGTGAAGATAGACACTGGCACAGAGGAACCTTCCAACTGATGTCTCCACTCTTCTTGCGCTAATTTGACAGCCAACAGCTCACGGTTACCCACGTCATAGTTCTGCTCGGGAGAAGAAAACTTTTTAGAAAAGAAAGCACAAGGATGCAATTTCCCATCACACGAAGACCTTTGGGATAATATAGCTCCAGCCCCGACATCAGAAGCATCAACCTCAATGAAGAATGGTAGAAGAGGGTCAGGGTGTCTGAGGATTCGAGCCGAAGAGAAAGAGTCTTTGAGAGTTTTGAATGCTTCCAAAGCTTGAGAGGACCAGCATTGAGGTTTCCCACCTTTCCGGATGAGGGACAGGATTGGAGAAATCTTAGATGAGAAACCTTTGATGAATTGTCTGTAATAATTGGTGAAACCAATAAACCTCTGGATAGCTTTGGTGCTGGTGGGGAGGGCCAATCTTGGATCGCCAAAATTTTTGCTGGGTCCACCTTGAAGCCTTGTTGGGAAATAATGTACCCTAGAAAGGGAATAGAAGAAACTTCAAAAGAGCATTTTTCAAGTTTGGTGAAAAGGTTATTCTTCCTCAGCCGAGATAAGACCTCCCTCACCTGGATCCGATGTTCAACAAGATTCGAGGAAAAGATTCGAATATTGTCCAAGTAAACGACTACACTGTGGCCTAACAAGCCCGGAAGATGTTGTTAATAAGTTCTTGAAAAACCGAGGAGCGTTACAAAGTCCAAAGGGCATCACGAGATACTCGTAGTGCCCATCACGTGTATTGAACACAGTCTTCCATTCATCACCCTCTCTGATCCGGATGAGATTATAGGCCCCATGAAGATCTAGCTTGGTGAAAATGCTGGCACCCTTGAGATGATCAAATAACTCTGATATGAGGGGTAGAGGGTAGCAGTTTTTCACAGTTATTTTGTTCAAGCCACGGTAGTCGATGCAAGGTCATAGACTGCCATCCTTCTTTTCAACAAAGAAGAACCCTGCACCCAGCAGGATAGGAAGATGGACGGATGAAGCCTCGATTTTCCTGGATGTACTCTTTTCATCGCTGCAGTTTCAGATGGAGAGAGTGGCTAAGTACGTCCTCGAGGAGGCATAGAGCCAGGAAGAAGCTCGACAGGGCAGTCATAAGACCGATGAGGAGGAAGAGTTTCTGCAGATCTTTTGTTGAAGACATCAGAGAAGTCTTGGTAAGCAGGAGGGATTAGGAACAACGGAGGATATCTTGACGAGGGGCTGGGCCGTAAGACAGTTCTGTTGACAAAAGAAACTCCAGCGAGAAATTTGAGTTGCCGACAGTTAATGACAGGATTATCGATGCGCAACCAAGGAAGTCCTAGCACTACTGGAGGTGACGGGCAATCAATCAGCAGAAACGAAAATCTTTTAGTATGCAGGGTGCCCACTTTTGACGGATAATTCTTGAGATGACTTGAAGATGAAGGCAGAAAGAAAGTGGCCGATCATCAATGGCTAGGACTCTGAGTGGTACAGCCCAAGGTTTGTAGAGGAATGGAATGACATTCCGCAAATGCTTTGTCCAAGAAATTTCCAGCAGCGCCGGAGTCAAGGAAGGCTTGAGTAGAAATGGTCTTGGAGGCAAGCTGGATCTGTACCAGAAGAAGAAAACGAAGAGCAGAGGATTGGGGAAGATGATCAATTCTGGCCAGGTAAGTTTCCCCAAACTTACCTAGGTGTTGGCGTTTCCCGACTTCACAGGGCACTCATGGTTAAAATGGGATTTGCCCCCACAAATATAAGCAAAGTCCAGCAGCCCTTTCTCCGCAATTTTTCCTGTTCGGAAAGATGAGCACGACCAATCTGCATAGGCTCTTCTGTGAGAGTGGGAGAAGAAACAGGAACAGAAGCCAAGGAAGGAGATGCAGCAGTGCTGGGGAGCAAAGCTCTTTATGACCTGGTGCTCCCTTTGTCGAGTATCCACCTTGACTGCCAGGGTGATAAGATCCTCCCAGCGTGTAGGCAACTCACGGGAGACTAGATCATCCTTGAGGCGCATAGAGAGCCCGTTGTAGAAAGCGGCATGGTAGCTCTCATTGTTCCAACCAGTCTTGGCAACCAACGTGCGGAACTCAATTGCGTATTCAGGCACAGTACGCGTTCCCTGACGAATCTGAAACAGGCGTGAAGAGGCAGATGCTGCCCGGCCAGGAGCATCAAACACTGTGCGCAGATCTGGATAAAGCCTTGGAGTCATCGATAAAGGGATCTTCTTTCTCCCACAGAGGTGATGCCCATTCCAAAGCTTTACCAGTCAGGCGAGGAATGATGTACCCCACCTTGCCACGTTCCGAGACATATTGATTGGGAAGCAGCGTGTGAACTGGATCTCACATTGGTTAATGAATCCTCTACAGGCCACAGAATCACCCACTGAAGAGTGGAGGTGCCGGGATACGAGGCTCGAGGTATGAACAGGCGCCACAGGGAATAGTGGCCGAAGCAGAGGCAGGGACCTGAATCGTCGGTGTGAGGGCAGACAATTTTTCCAAAATAGCCTCAAGAGCTTGGCCAAAGTGGGTCTGCTGAGCTTCATAGACCTCCATGCGTGAGGCTATTCCACGGAAAGCTCTTCCGAAGTCAGGCTGGGCTGGGGCCTCCTCAGTAGAGATGTCGCGAACTGTTCGCCGGCGAACTTGTTCGCGCTCGCCGGAAGTTCGCGAACGTCGCGCGACGTTCGCCATTTTGGGGTTCGCCATTGTTGGCGCTTTTTTTTGCCCTCTCACCCCAGACCAGCAGGTACATGGCAGCCAATCAGGAAGCTCTCCCCTGGACCACTCCCCTTCCCTATTAAAAACCGAAGCCCTGCAGCGTTTTTTTCACTCTGCCTGTGTGTGCTGAAGAGATAGTGTAGGGAGAGAGCTGCTGCCTGTTAGTGATTTCAGGGACAGTTGAAAGTTTGCTGGCTAGTAATCGTTTGATACTGCTCTGTTATTGGAGGACAGAAGTCTGCAGGGGTTTGAGGGACATTTAAGCTTAGGTAGCTTTGCTGGCTAGTAATCTACCTTCTACTGCAGTGCTCTGTATGTAGCTGCTGTGGGCAGCTGTCCTGCTTCTGATCTCATCTGCTGACTGCTGCAATAACAGTAGTCCTTGTAAGGACTGCTTTTATTTATTTTTTTGTTGTTTTACTACTACTACTACTACTACTATAAGAGCCCAGTGCTATTAGTCTAGCAGTGTTGGGAGTGGGACTGGTGTGCTAATCTGCTGCTCCTAGTAGTTCAGCAGCACCAACTTTAATTTTTTTTTTTAATATTCATTTTTTTTTTATTTTACTTTTTTTTATTTTACTACCGCTGTAGTAGTGTATAAGTTGACCTTTTAGGCATTATTTGCCCTGTAGGCATTTTTTTGCCCAGTGTGTTATTCAACCAACTGCCATCTAGCTGTGTGACCTTGTTCACATTCTGTCTAAATATCCATAATATTACCGTCTCCAGAAAAAAACACCGGAGTGACTTTTTTCAAGCAGCCATAATATATTTTACGTAATCCGTATCCACCGCTGTAGTAGTGTATACGTTGACCTTGTAGGCATTATTTGCACAGTGTTTTCTTCAACCCGCATCTAGCTGTGTGAGCTTGTTCACATTTTGTCTAAATATTGATAATATTATCGTCTCTAGAAAAACCACTTGAGTTACTTTTTTCAAGCAGCATTCATATATTTTACGTAATCCGTATCCACCGCTGTAGTAGTGTATACGTTGACCTTGTAGGCATTATTTGCACAGTGTTTTCTTCAACCCGCCATCTAGCTGTGTGAGCTTGTTCACATTTTGTCTAAATATTGATAATATTATCGTCTCTAGAAAAACCACTTGAGTTACTTTTTTTCAAGCAGCATTCATATATTTTACGTAATCCGTATCCACCGCTGTAGTAGTGTATACGTTGACCTTGTAGGCATTATTTGCACACTGTTTTCTTCAACCCGCCATCTAGCTGTGTGAGCTTGTTCACATTTTGTCTAAATATTGATAATATATCGTCTCTAGAAAAACCACTTGAGTTACTTTTTTTCAAGCAGCATTCATATATTTTACGTAATCCGTATCCACCGCTGTAGTAGTGTATACGTTGACCTTGTAGGCATTGTTTGCCCAGTTTTTTTGGCCGCAGCCACTGAAGCACAGAGGCCAGAAAAAATATGCCATATAAATGCTGAAAATAGTCATTTTTTGCCATACGTTGACTCAACGTATATGGCAAAAAATGACTATTTTCAGCATTTATATGGCATATTTTTTCTGGCAACTGTGCTTCAGTGGCTGCGTCCAAAAAAACTGGGCAAACAATGCCTACAAGGTCAACGTATGGCAGTTGTTTAAAGAGAACAGTAGATTACTAGCCAGCAAAGCTACCTAAGCTAAAATGTCCCTCAAATCCCTGCAGACTTCTGTCCCTCCAATACAGAGCAGTATCAAGCAGATTACTAGCCAGCAAACTTACTATCATCTGTCCCTGAAATCACTAACAGCTCTCCCCCTACACTATCTCTTCCAAGCACACACAGGCAGATTTTTCAGATACATTTTTGCCCTTGATCCCCCTCTGGCAATGCCACTGTCCAGGTCGTTGCACCCTTTAAACAACTTTAAAATCATTTTTTCTGGCCAGAAATGTCCTTTTTTAGATGTTAAAGTTCGCCTTCCCATTGAAGTCTATGGGGTTCGCGAACCGTTCGCGAACCGCTCGCGTTTTGCGCAAGTTCGCGAATATGTTCGCGAACTTTTTTTCCGACGTTCGCTACATCCCTACTCCTCAGAAGTGTCCATGGCCCAAGTATAATGTAAAAGCCCGAAGGCACAGTTGGAGTGCGGACCAAGGAGGAGGCAGGTATTTAAACCAAAGTTCGCGGTAACAGAAGGGTAAGGCAAGAGAGTTGTCAAAGTCCAGGCAATAGTTCAATCCAGGCAGAGAAGGGTCAATCCAAAATAACACAGGAATCAATCAGTAATAACACACCCAGGAATTACACGAAGTTAAACCTATACTTGGGCAATGTCTGCAATGTCCAGAAGGCTTTATATAGGCCCGGATTGCGCCAAAGCTTGAGCTGGCGTTTAGATGCCGACACACGTTCTGACGCCGGCGACCATTCCGTCGCCGGCGACCAATCGGCAGGCGGGAAGACGCTGGCGTCATAGCGCTGCGACCAGCAGGATCCACAAAGAGAGGCAGGGAGTCGCCATTTTGGACGCCGTCGCCATCTTGGATGTGAGTAATGACTTCCATTTCCATTACAGGGTGTTGGTATGTATTCAGTGATTTTCTGCGCTATCGTCTAATGGTGTCCTTGGTTGATCGAGAGCGATATTAAAGTCTCCTGCAACCACCAAGTGTCCCTTCTTAATCTCATGCAGCTTATTAAGGGTTTTACATATAAATTTATCTTGATTGTCGTTCGGATCATATATACAGATGCAGCCACTTTGGTTTGTCTGTTTGACACAGAATAACTAAACACAGATATCCCATTTATCTCATTTAACACAGAAAACTGTGTCACAACATCCCATCTAATTAAAGCATTCACCATTGTGAACAATGGTGCTTTGGTATGCTAATGAAAAGGTTAAATGCATTAAATGAGTTAAGATGACTTTAGATAACCCAGTTTCTTCAATTAACCCTGAGTCATGACGCATTTAACTCACAAATCCAAGTGGCTTCATCTGTATTGTCAATTGTGTATGTTACCATTAAGCAAGCAGATCACCACCAGATACCTGCTATTGGAGTCTATTAGGTCAAAAGTAACATGTCTTGATATGAGTATTGATACTCCTTTCACCTTAGTCGGGGCAAGGGAATGAAAGCTATGGGGGTAATTTTTGTTGTAAAATTTGGGAGGGTTTCTTGTACCAGTAGCACGTCTGCACGTAATCTGCTCACCTCTTTTAATGCTATATTATGTTTTTGTGGAGTCTTTAGTCCCTGAACATTGTGTGAGACAAATCTAACCATAACATCTTTCCAATAAGTGCTTACACCTTCGTTGAGATGGGTTCAATAAATGAGGCTGATAGGAAGAAGGGGGATTTGGTGCAAAGGGAGTAGAGAGAGAGTAGAGACATTGTTTGTGAGAGCATAAATTCAAAACAAGTAAACCAAATATAACCAGAGGTAGGCCTTTGTGGCCTTGGTGTTGAAAGTTTGTGGTTTAGGTCCTGATGAGTAGGGATGTAGCGAACTGTTCGCGCGAACTTCGACTGTTCGCGTCCGCTGAATGTTCGCGAACGTCGCGCGACGTTCGCCAATAGGCGTTCGCGTCAAAATCGTTCGACCATTCGATCGCTAAAATCGAAGGATTTTCGTTCGAATCGAACGATCGAAGCCATTGGATTGAATGAAATCATTCGATCGAATGGCTTCGATCGTTCGATTCGAACGAAAATCCTTCGATCGAACGATTAAAATCCTTCGATCGTTCGAATCGAACAATTTTCGGATGTTCGAAGTTCGCGAACAGTTCGGCGAACTGTTCGCATTTTTTGCCGGTGTTCGCGAACGGCGTTCGCGAACACATAAACGGCAGTTCGCTACATCCCTACTGATGAGGTTGCAAATTTGCGAGTACCCGCCTGCAGCCCTCACTAATAGATTCACTGGCGAGTGAAGGTGTTGTGTTTTTTTGGTGGGTATCTTCCCTGGATAGGGTGGTAATTAGGGTGATGTTATGCTGCTTTCTGCATTGTGTTTCCAGGCAAGCAGGTGAGGCTGGGGGTCTGTCTGTGCTTGTGGTCTCTCCATTTTCTCCAATCTCCGATCTGTTGTTCAGCCATCTGGAGGTTTATTTTCCCGGCGTCCTCTGGAGCTGTGAACATGTAGGGAGTTCTATTCTTTGCCACCACCAGTTTAGTGGGTTAGGCCCATCTATATGGGATTTTATGTTCCCTGAGGGCTTTAGTTGTCTCTTGGAAAGTTCTCCTCTTTGCGACGGTGGCCATGTAGCGGTCTGCAAAAAGTTCAAGATCTGCATATTTACTGGGCCAGCCTTTTTCCTGGCTAGGGCCAGTATTTTCTCTTTGGTTCTGTAAAAGTGTATTTTCGTAAGGACATCTCCAGCCCCGGACTGGCAATCTGTGGCTTCTGGCAAATGCCAGAGGGGTTGCTGTAAGATGCCATAGAAAGTCACTATTTAGTGGGGTGGTGGGGGCTGTTTGGGCCTCTGTGTGGCCTGTTGGGGCCTCTGGGTATCTGAAATGCAAGGTCCTTTTTTGATTCTCAGTCCAGACCTGGACATCTCAGGGTGGGGGGTTCCTTCTACAGAACAGTTGTAGGCTTCAGCACTCTGTGTATACAGTCCAGTGTTAGTTAAATTTGTGACATGTCTGGGAGTATGCATAGGAATAGTTCCCTGAAGTAGGCCTCGAGCTCCTCTGCCTTAACCTCTTCTGGGATACCTCTTATATGGATTTTGCAGCGTCTGAATCAATCTTCAATGTCTGGATAGTTATTTTTCCATTGCTTGCTGGGAGTCTGCTACTTCATTATGTGCCATGGCAAACGCTCCCATTTTGTGCTCAATGTGGTCTGTGCACTCCATTAAATCTCTCACCTCCTTAATTTCCTCTGTGAGGCATTTAAAATCATGTTGCAGTGAGGTTTGGAGGTCACAGAGCATTGATTTTATTCTGTGGCTGTTGCGGGTGGAACTGCAAAGTCCGTCTCTGCTCGCACCTCTGTTTGCTGGCCCAAGATGGCGCCAGTTTGCTTGTTCTGCTGCTCCGTGAACATCGTGAAACCTTTCTGGGTCCTTCTTTGCTGGGTCCCATGCTTTTCTGCTCGTTTCAGGCACTGAGAAATGGCTTGAGCCCTGGGTTGTGGGGAATATGCTTAAATTTCACCTTTTTGTCTATGAGAAACATTAGGGGGCTGTTCCTTCTGTGGTGCTTAGTACAGGGGGAATTCCTATGGGGATAAACATTCAGCAACAATTGCTGCAAACTACAAATTAGTTGGCCTTTCAAAAACTCCCATGGAAATATGTAATGGTCAAAGGTGCCTTTTGGTTTCTATTTTCTAATATTTTCTTTCCTTCTTTACCACACTATCCCCCTTGTCTATTCTTCTCCCAGCATCCTAGCTCTTTTATGTGCTTCTTTTACTTTTCTTTCACAAATATTTTTTTTCTTCCTTAAACATTTATTTGTCCATATTTCACCCCAACCATCACTCACCTTTACTCATTAATTTGGTGTTTTACAAATACATTTTCTTTCACTTTATATAACTCCAATCTGTCCTACATTTTCCGTTCTCCATAACAGTCTCTTACCTCCCACTTTGTACCCTCTTTTGTCCACTTCTTTTTCTTTGTTCTCTTGTCAGTCTCCTACCGATTCACTATGGGGCTTGGCTGATCTGGTATGGGACAGGCTGGTCCAATCGGGGTTTGAGGGCAGGCTGGTCCAATCTGGATTATTGGTGGGCTGGAACACTAGGGGATTAAGGGAAAAGGAATTGGAGGCTGGCATTGGGTGGTTGTTGTCCCATAAGCGCGAGGCCCCTGATTGGGCCAAATTGGTCCAATTGTGTCTAAGACTGGCACTGTCAGCAGGTTTTATTTTTTCTTATGTTCTGCAGAGTTTTTAACCTTGTATAATGTATGCTTAAGCCCTTTCGCTGCCAGCTGATTTGAGTTGAATATGCAAGCATAAAACACAAAAATCAAAAAATTGGGCAAATCAATGAAATAACAAAATAACTGATCCAACAGCATGGTTAGCAGTCAGAATACTTGATCCAATAGCCATAATGTGAAATCAACATTAAACTTAAAACAAGAGGCAAAATAATAAATATAAATAACTAAATGAAAAAAAAAAAAAAAAATGTGTTTGTGTGCATGTGTGTATGCAGCTGTAAAGAGTGTATACATGTGGTGTATATGTGTAGATGTGAATGTGTAAATATGTGTATGAAAGAAAAAAAAAAGCCAGGAAGGGCAAAAACGGTTAACTTTAATAAATGGTGGTGTAATTGCCTGTATAAATGTGAAAAAGTGTGCAAATGAGCACAGAAGGCTGCTTACTGTTTTCTGTGTACAAGAGGGCCGTTGTGGTGGCTCACAATCGAGAGCAGGAAAGTAAGTAGGTGGGTGCTGGGTCCGGATGATCACATGATGCCGTCAGGTTCTGCTGGTCCTTTAACAGTCTGGTAAGAAAGTCAGCCCTGCAACGATCTGACATGGGGGCTTGGGACATTTTGTCATTTCCAAGCTGCCCCTGGTCATGTGGCTTGTGCCTGCACTTTAGGAGAGAAATGCTTTCTGGCAGGCTGCTGTTTTTCCTTCTCAATGTAACTGACTGTGTCTCAGTGAGACATGGGTTTTTACTATGTTGAGTGTTGTTCTTAATCTACCAGGCAGCTGTTATCTTGTGTTAGGGAGCTGTTATCTGGTTACGCTTCCATTGTTCTTTTGTTTGGCTGCTGGGGGGGGAAAGGGAGGGGGTACAGCAGTAAAGAGTGATTGAGTTTATCAGAGTGCAAGTCACATGACTTGGGGGCAGCTGAAATTGACAATATGTCTAGCCCATGTCAGATTTCAAAATTGAATATAAAAAAATTGTTTGCTCTTTTGAGAAATGGATTTGCAGTGCAGAATTCTCTGCTGGAGCAGCACTATTAACTGATTAATTTTGAAAAAAAAAATGTTTTTCCCGCCATGATAGTAACCCTACTAAATGCTTGGCACTTAGAGCATTTTTCAGCCACATAAGCCACATAATATTTAAATGGTCACTTATTGGAAAGAAATGCAGGTGTGGGCATACCCATGGTCCCAACCTGTGCTAAAATCAGGGTCAGACTGGGGGGCCCAGGACGCACCGGGCTGCTGCTTTGGGGCCCACAAACCATCCTCAGGCCCCAACCCAGAGACAAAGCCACCTGCCCCCCACCTACTTTTTTTTCCTGCTCGTGCGGGCAAACAGGGGCCATAGGGGAGTTCAGGCAGAACCACTAATAGCATGTTGGGCTTGGCCGGGGCCCATGGGTTTTCCCAGCATCCTGCCAGCCAGTCTGACCCTGGCTAAAATAGCCCCCGCTACATATGCCCAATATGAACGAGTTTCATCAAGTGCTCACCAGGAAGAATATAGGGTTTGGGCTTTCCCACATTACCTGTCAGCTAATTTGGTCTCCGTTTGTGGGTTTTGTAAGGTTTTATGGAACTTCTACTTAAAGGAGAAGGAAGGCTAAAATTAAGTACCTTTATCAGAAAGATCTATATAAATACACCAGTAAACCCTCAACTAATGCTGCTCTGAGTCCAGTGTCGGACTGGTCCACCTGGGGCCCACAGAGAATCTTATCTGAAGGGCCCCTCTATTTACTCAAAAACCATAAGGGAAAATAAAGAAAATGCATAGCAAACTGTGATACAGGGCAAAGAGAACACTGAGCTTCAAACTGATACACCATGCACAAAAAAAAAGCCATGCCATCATGCTGCACCAATTATGCTAAAAAACATGCCAAAAAACAAGGAATCGGTAGCAAGCATTTTGCTTCATACCAACATATGACAAGCCATAACAAATATCTTTCTTTCCTGATACGTCAGGGTATAATCTGCCTGCCTATCATTGAATAACTTTTTTTACACCAATGAGTCTTTACTTACACCGAGAAACTCACTATATCCTTTGATAATTATGTTCTGTCCAAGAAATCATCCAAGTCCCTCTTATAGTCATTTAACTGAATCAGCATCACATCATCACCAAATTCTGAATGGGTCAGTTTAGTATTTAGTGAGGAAAATACTAACTTGCCGATCAGACTAAGTGACTAAATAACAAGAACCTTGCATCTGCATGGTATGCTTGGTTATGTTAATGTTTGTTTGCATGGATTTACTATAGATTAATCAAGTTGCCAACCTTTTTTTTAACATTCAATACTATGGTGCAAGAAACTGGATGTAGAATGTGTATGGGGACCTTAGATTCTAAGCTGATTGGGCCGGTACTGGTGGAAATGGAATAAGGACCTTAGATTGTAAGCTCACTGGGGCAGGCATGATTGGGAATGTGATAGGGACCTTTAGATTGTAAGCTTACTGGGGCAGGGACTGATGGGAATGTGATAGGGACCTTAGATTGTAAGCTCACTGGGCAAGGGACTGATGCAAATATGATAGGGACCTTTAGATTGTAAAACTCACTAGGGATGAACTGACGGAAATGTTATAGGGACCCCTTGATTGTAGATCACTGTGGCAGGAACTGACGGGAATGTGGATGGGAACTTTAACATTGTAAGCTTCTGGGGCAGGGACTGATTGAAATGTGATAACAGCTGTTATGAAAAGTCCAGACATCACCCATGTGCCAATAGGTAAACAATAATTATAGATATATATTCCATTTAATCAACTTCTAATTCATTAACTAATTAAAAATTCATATTACAGCCTCATCAATCAAATTAAAAAACAGTAAGCATTTCATTTATTTAATAACATTTTAATTAATTCATTTAAGCACTCCCACCCTAGTCCCAGTAAAAAGAAATTCATAGCTCAACCAGGGTTTTGGAAATAAATAGAAGTGGGGCAGTACGCAGAAATTAAAAGACCTCAGGGATTAAATGTAAAATGATTAAACAGTCCCATGTGGGTGATGGTGGGTAATAAAGGGCCACATATTCCATGTAATTCCCCCCCCCACTTAGATTGTTGCTCACCACAGTAGAAGCCAGGCAGATCAAATTCATCTGGATTGGAACTGACAGTGGAGAGGTCAAGAAGGCAGCAGAAATATCCAGGAGATTGATTCAGCACAACATATATCTAATAGACAGCAAGGAACCACCACAAAACACCTGTTATTCTGTATCACAGCAGCTCCCTCACTAACACGCTTGCTCACTGATTCCTGCCTGGCTGGAGGTGACATCTTCAGGCAAAACTGAAAAGATGCTGCCAATCGATCCTGTGCACAGCAGGGAGACCGAAAGAAGAACAGCATAGCGAACAGGTGCACCCAGGTGGAGCAGTGGCAGCGGGGGCCCACTAGGTCCAGCGGGGGGGCCCATAAAACTGGGGGGACTGAAAAAAAAATGGAGTGCTCAAACCAGAGTCACAATCCAAGTCGACACAAAAAAGAAATTAAAATAGTTTAACAAGTATCTATAGTTATCAAGGACTGGGCCCCACCGGGATTTTTCCCCGGTGGGGTCCAGTCCGACACTGTCTGAGTCCTCTGTCAAAAGAAACACAGCATTTCTTTCCTTCTATTGTTACACATCTTCTGTATCAGCTTCAAGTTTCAGCTTAAACCTCCAGGGCACGACCTTGAGCATGCTCAGTTTGCTTCTTTCCTCTCCCTGCTGTAATCTGAGCCCAGAGCTATGTGCGAACAGCCAGAGACTCAGGCAGGAAGTGATGTGACACCAACCAATATGGCAGCTGCCATCCTAAACAACAGAGAACCTTCAAGAGCTGTTTACTCCAAGTATGGTAAAGCATTCTACAGAATAAATATACGTTAGTTATAGGCTTTGCACTTTTGTGGCTAATCTATTGGCAATAAACTGCTTCAGTAGCTTTCCCTTCTAGGTTTTAAATGAGATCGTGATATTGGATCTAGTGTGTCCAATAGATGGTTGTGAATGAAGGGCCATGGGTATAGATCAGTTTATAGACAGCCTGAATCTGGTGAGTGTGGTTCCACAATATTCCCATTGGTATTTTCAAAATACTCTGAGAACTGGGGAACTATGGTGCTAATTCAGGAATGCAGGGCCAAATCCAGGAATTCGTTCAGAATTGGGCTAAGTTTTTGGCCTTTTAGCAGGAGTTTGGTTGAATTTAAGTGTCGGCAAACTGAATCCAAATGCTTAAATCCATGAACTGTTTTTTTTACATATGCAAATTAGGTGTCAGATTCAGTTTTGGTATTAAACTAATCTTTCACAAAGAATTCTGGGTTTGGCCAAATCCTAAAATTAGTTGATTTGGTGCATCCCTAAAGCTAAATATGTCCCGTCCGCTGAATGCTATCGGAGGTTCCCTCCTGCTGACCACTGCTAGCAGGCGCGGACTGGCAATCTCTGGGTTCTGGCAAATATGCCGCAGAGGGCTGTTATAAGGGTGCCATAGAAAGTCAGTATTTAGTGGGCTGGTGGGGGCTGTTTGGGCCCTCTATGTGGGCTGATTGGGCCTCTGTGTACCTGAAAATGCCAGGGCCTATTTAAATTTCAGTAGCAGGTGCTAGTGTGGTAAGGTTTCAGAGGTTCTCTTTTGGTCCGAGTTGCTATTGATGTATGACATTTTTAAGTTTAAATTTGTGAGCCCCAATTCCTCTGTGCAGATTACTCCAGGTGTTTCTGGGACTGACTGGGGGTTTGCACTTCTGTAGCTGTATTCTACTCCTTCTTTCCTATGATGTTTTTCCACTTACAGGCAGTTTTTGCTATGTCTGTGTGCATTTGGTGTGATATAGGTTTTATTCATATCTTGTGGGTTTATGTGTGAGCTCTGCTGTAGTTTAACTTATACCTGTTTGAGTTTTGTTGACTGTTTTTTCCCATCTCCCTTAATTGGTAATGTTGGTGGTCATTTACTGGTAATGTCTGCTAGCTTTAACAGACTTGGAGCCAACTTGTTTGCCATGGCATTCTCATTTTTGCTAGTTTTTGTTTTACTCTATTGTGGTTGCTGGCCTTCATGGGTTGCTCCTGCCTGTGCTATGGCCCTTGGCAGGCATGGCAGTTTCTTTGTGGCAGTCGTATGGCAGGGACAACCGCCCATTGGTTTTGACATGGATACGATCCTTGCCTGCATGGTTGCTGGTTGCATCAGGATTTGGCATGAGTGGGTAGCTGACTTGGGGTCTAAAGTGTGGGTTTACATCTTCCAGCTGGTGGTTCACACTGAGTCAGGCCGTAGCTAGTTTTTCATGCTGATTTCTGGTATTCAGTTGCAGCTGTTTATTGGTCAATGCTGGTTTTATATCTGACATTTTCTTTAGTCTTGCATGTATTTTGTTTTTGGTCTTGTATGCCACTCCTAGCAAGAGAGTTGGTTTGTAGATCAGTGTTTTGCAGGTGCAGAATTGGCTTTTTGCTTGGTTATGCATTTGTGGAGGTTGGTTGTGTGTCAGTTGCTAATTCAATTGTTGGTGCCTTTTGTTCCAAAGGGTGGCATTCCTATAGGCAGGCCTGGATTGCTTAGACGGTTACTATTTTTTTTGGGGGCTGTTTGGGCTCTGTTTACTTGAAATGCCAGGGCATATTTTGATTCTCATTCCAGACCTGAGTGTAGGCTTATGTTCTATTGCTTGTGGCTGTAGTAGTCTGCTCTGGTGTTTTACATGCACTGCAGCTAGCGTGGACATCAGATACCTGCACCTGTTGCAGCTGTCTTGGTTTAGTCCTGCATGCACTGTAACATGTAGGTGTGTTTGAGCGGTAGTGGCCTTTGTTGGTGTCTTCTAGCACATATAGTTGGTGGCTTGGGGTACTGTTTGGTGGCTTGCTTGTGCAATGGTTAGCTGGGAGCAGCAGCTATATATTGCACATTACATAGTTTAAGCACTTGTGCCTAGTTGTCTGTCCTTGTAATGTTTACCTTTCAGGTTTGCTTCCAGGTTTGCTGGCAGTTTGGAATTTATGTGCTGGTTCTTGCATGGGTCCTAAAATGGTTACAGTGAGATGCTGGTGAAGAAATTTCAGAGATGGACTTGCCTATTCCTCATATGTGTTCAGCACGCGTTTGGAGGAGTCACATTTGTAGTATGTGGAGGGATGTGAAAGAAAATAATAATTCATTTCTTCATGTTGTAAATGTCTTTTCTTTTGCAGGGGTTTCTATCTCAAGTTATTAGTATTGCTAATTGTACTGCTATGGCAAATGTATAACATGGTTAGAGGAAGGCCATCTGGTTTTCTAGGTCATGATTCATTTTGATTGCCTATGTTATAGGCCCTACCTCCTAGCCTCAGAGGGGCAATACTGCCCATTTTTTTATGGCATGTCAGAACTAGAAGAAAGAAATTCATTACATAAAAGTAAGTGAATTCCCATAATCTCTCTGGGAGGCACAGTTAACTGGTCTATATTATGACTTGTGCAGCAGTTCATTACTTGCCTGAAATAGCTTGTCCTTTTGTAAGACAGTGTGGTTCTAGTTGTGAGTTTAGAACAGGGTGGTGTGGCTTCCATCAGAATGGTCAGGATTACAGAGCTATATACATTGGGTTAGGTCTATCATGGTGTGACTTCACTCTAAGTTTTGCATGTATTCTTCTTTTCTACCCATTGACTATGATAGCTAGATGCTTTTTCTGTTCTCTGTTTCTTTTGCTGTTCTCTGTGTTAGTTTGTGACCTGATTTTCAAGTCCTAAAAGTAGATGAAGAAAGGCCTAGTAAAAAAGATAAATAAAACAAACTTTATTTTATTTGGTCATGTATTTTTGACATATGATCATTATATAGACAAAGGTATTGGTATTGGCGGAGAGGGTTTGAGGGAATTTGGATTTAAGGCGGGCAGGGTGGTAGGTGAGAATGAGGCAGAAGGCTTTGAGACTCTCTCATCAGTGACAGGGGTGAAGAGAGCACAGGAGAGACACTGGGGAGTGTGGAAGGGAGGGTGGTGGAAGTCTAGGGGGGGGTTGAGTAGTGTTATGTCCTTCATGATAGTGTCAATATTTGTTTTTGATTTGTGCTCAGCAATATCTTGAGCAGACAGATGTGATGGAGAGGGGTGGAGAATGAAAGAAGAGTTTAAAGTGGCGAAAGTTGTGGCTTGGATTTTTAAGAAGGGAGTTTAATGAGTGGAATTGGAAGAGGCTTGGTGTTATAGGAGCGGCAGGGCAGATTTGTAGCTCCAAAAGGTTTAGATTCTGAATGGATTTGCACCCAGCGACACTTTAAGGGCACATTGAATTGTCCTTTGGAAGCATCTTGTATGTAGCAGTATGCAAGGTTGAGTGGTTTGGTCTAGACGTTTTAGTTTTTATAGGAGCGCAAGCTCATTAAGGGGTTGGTGAGAGTACTATAGTAGACAGAGGTGCCACATTTAGGACTATGAGATGGCTGAGAGTATTACGAGTGACGGAGTAAAGAAGAAGAGAGATGTGCAGCGTCTACAGCTTGCAAGTCACAGTTAAGTATGTGTTTTGAGGAATAAGCAGGGGTGAGGGAGGGAAGTTAGTGAGAGTTGAATGTGAGCAATATTGTGATCCGAGAGGGAAAATGGCTGAGTTCAGTAAATTGGGTGGGTTGAAAGAGTCCTGGTAAATATGAGATCAAAGAACATTACCATTGGAGTGAGAGGGGTGAGTCTGACAAAGATAAGCTAGGGAGGAGGTTAGTAAAAGGGAAGTTTAGAGACGAAGAAGTTGTTCATGTTTGTTCTAAGGTATATTAAAGGTCCCTAATATGATGGATGGGGATGTTAGATGAGAGAGAAAGTAAGGAAGCCAGGCAAAGTTTGTCCAGAAATTGGGTGCAGTTTGGTCCTGCACGTGGTCGATATATAACAGCAATGCAGAGTGAAACATGAGAAAGATCTAATGTACGTGAGCCTCTAACATGTTCAGCCGCAGAGGAATACGATAGACGAGAGTTGGCAACAGTTGGAGGAAAACTTTAAAAGTCACACGCGGGGGAGAGGGTTGAGAAGCGAATCCTAGCCGGCTCATTCTTTCGGGTCTGTTAGCTCTGGGTCTGCGCAGCTATCGTTCATTGGGTGTTGGCCACCATAGGTTAGTCAGGGCAGTGCAGGTGAGTGCTAGTGTTCAGATATATAGAAGATTAGGTTCTACAGTCAGTGTCGCGAGTTAGGTTCCATTACGAGTAATTTTGTTAATGAGAGGTGCGTTGTGTCTCAGTGGTGGTCATTTTGTTGTGCAGACAGACTGCTGGCTAATTCCAGAGAGTCATCCAGGAATTTGTTTACTTGGAGATCTTTTGGTATAATTTTTGGAATATTAGAAGTTATTCTGATTACTGGTTTTGAATGTTACACGATAGAGAAGGAGCGAGTGGCTCGTGAGTCGTTGTATAACTGGGAATGTGGGAAAACGAGACATAGGTTGTGGGGATGTCCAAGCTGCCTGGTAATAGGATTAAGCTTGTTAGAATTAGTATTCTAATGTGAGAGTTTGTGGATTATCTATAACTAGTCGCTTAGTTCTGCTCATGAGAAAAAGACGAGTTTTTGTGGGAATCGCCTATATAAACAGTAGTACTTTAGGTGACTTATTAAATAATATACCCTTCCTTTCTAACATAAGGCGGCGATTTGGTAGAAGGAAGGATGAGGATGTAGTAGCAGTTTGATGGCTCTTTGAAGATTTGCTATTACTGAACTGTGGATAATCGCTAAAATGAGACGCGTAGCGTCTAGTGAAACATGCTATGGTTCTCATGTATCCATTGAGATGGTGTAGCAATAGGAGCGAGAAATGCGAGGCTATTAAAACACTCGTTTTCCGGAGTAACGACAAGTAAAATTAACTCAGGCAGATATGCAGAAATAGGTTGTTTCTTCTTCACTAATCTCATACATGGTTACCTTGTTGATTTGGCAGAGGGCGAATTGCGGTCATACACTTAGACTCTCGATTTCCAACTTGTCACTTGCTTTTAGGTCATTCACTTCTATTAAGTTCATCTTCGTCGCCTTCCACTTCTGTATATATAGCACTTAGGAAAATTGTTAGCATTTCGATCGTCATGTTACGACAGAAGTTGCTTACATCTCACACATATCCCTTCTGGGCATCTGACATTTATATGTACTTGCTGAGTTGGGAAAATCCAGAGCTTCTTAATTCATCCAATTAATACACGATTGCAAACGGGCACTACTGGTCATTTTGCTTGGACACCTATGGGCAAGGGTCAGCGGTACATGTACAGCGCATGTTTCTCAATATCCTTGTTCGCATTCACTTAGGTAGCGGATCTTCTAAAGCTATCAGCTATCTAGTCCTTCTACAGTGGTATTATTTATTTCTGAGTCATCCTCACCCATCTCATCTTTGTTCCTTAACTATTAGTTTGAGCTCAAATTTATTGATATTGACTATGAGGTCACCTTTCTACGCTAAGTATATAGAGCCTAGGGACCTACGCTCATTGCATAATAGAGATGTGCTAGCATGTTGCATACCTTTCATTGAGAACAAGTCTTATATCACGTTATATTATTCTATTAGGTAGCTCCTTGCAAAAAATAGCTGCTATATGATCTTTATGCGCCCATTGACGGTTAGTTGTAACCTTAAATACACATACGGCTCCAGATTAATGGATGTTACCATAGCTAGCTAGATCATTCAAAGCTAGCGGATCGCAAGTTTTATGATAAGGCTAAGAGGGTCCATTTCAGGTGATTTGCTAAACATAAGTTGGCACCCATATAGTACCTTCAGACAATTACATAGAGCTGTTATTTGAGCTCTACACTCCCATATTGGCTAAGCTTAGGTCCGCACTCGCATTAGTATAGTAGTCATGAGCATCAAGCCCTTTCCAAGAGTATATCTCCTTCAAATATTTCAGAGATCTATTTTACACCACTTTCATCCAACAACATGCCATGTTCTATCATATAAAAATCATGTAGATATCAAAAAGAGGGGGTCAGTTCGCAGAATTTAACTGCAAAACTCTTGCAAGTTGTCAGGACTCTCTTTTTACTAACATTCCACACTTGTTATGACCTTCATGGTGGTCTCTCAGTGGGTAAGCATCGATTTACAAATCCATTACACCTCCATCTAATTAGTGATTTGATGGCCACTGCTGAGGGTAATTTCTACAGGCCTAAGCCATTAGTCTACTACCCCCTCTGATGCAAGGCCCCAGTATGGACGCTATGTGTTCTTCGGCCAGGCAGGAAGGGCTTTTTATTTACTCGGAAGCAACCGTACTCGAACTAGCAGATAGTACTGGCATAAATTTGGCAGCTCGCGAATTGCTCTGCATATGCCCCATCTGCAGAGTACTTAGCAGTGTGTCGCACAAGCCCCCCGCCCTGGGCAAACTGAGTGCAACGTGGGGGGCTGTCCATAGTCCGGTCCTGTTTGACACGCGACATTGGCTTCACTCCTGCCTTCCTTCCTTCTTGGCGTGCCCTATCTGAACTTCTGCTTGGCCAAGACTCCTGCATACGCATTGCTCCAGACTCCTCCAGCCATCAGAATCATCCTCTGACTATCCATGCAACACGTAAGTGGCCTTTATTCTAGACTCTTACACCCCTAATACATGCATTTATACCATCCTATAACTTTACATTCATACATTTTTAGTACACGCATTCTTTTTTTTAAATAATTGCTCCCATTTTTTGTAACTATGTAACTTATATGCACACTTATATATTAACATCACATAATAACACACACTTACACACTTGTCGCATTCAACATATTTAGAAGTGTACACAACTGATATAATATACACAAAATCAATATATTCTTATCTCACATTTCATTTTCCATTTACCAATTTGTGTTTTAGCGTATTTATGTCTGTTTTTGTATTCTATTTTTTACCACATGAGAAATTAGTTGTATTTCATCTAAGCCTTCAGACACATGAAGACGTATATCTGAGGGAGAATAAAATAGAACAAATATTAAATATGCCTTGTCACTAACTCATATTACCAAACTTGAGTATACGAATATAATTAACTTCATCTATCAATAGTTATTAATACTCTGTATAAGGTTCTCTAACTCATTTATTGTCAAATCCATTCATTATCTCTATGCTAGATTGTAGTGTCCTACATCTAACGACTAGTCTTTAGTATTAGTTAATTGAGACTCGCATCTGGTAGTGAGGCTAGGTATAGAAATTGATGATATTTTAAATATACTATCATAAGCTTATTAAGTTCCCCAGAATAAAGCATACTTATCCTTCAAATATAGGTGTTATATCTGCTGTGGGTCTTCTTTACAGTTTTTAAGTTGCAGTTGGTAATCATGTAACGGCACTAAGATTTATGACCACCACCACAGCTCCGGCCGCGCGCTGCTGCTCTCTCTTTCACGCAGCCTGAGCTCTTTGGCCACGCCAATGAACAATCTAACCCATGCACGTTCCTTATCCATTTGCCCGCGCGCTCCGCCTACCCCTCACCCACCCCACTCCCCTTCCTGCGTCAATTTCTATCGCCCCACCTATCTGTCGCGCCCATCCCCACAACTAACTCTCCCCAGTACACGCCCCCTCTCGAATCACTAGCTTATTTTCGCCCGGGTATTCTCTTCTTCTGGTACCCGCTAAACCACATCTGTGTGCAGATAATGTGGTCAACCTGCAACCATTCTCTATACTCCGCCTTCCCTTCAGAACACTCGTTTAAACCTCTGCTTCTAGAACACCGCCTCTTGCCCCAGTTTCGGTCCTTAGAAACCCGACGACCGTCCCTTAATCCTCTTCCTGTTGGACTCTCATCCCAGAACTCGTCTCTACCCCTTTCCCATAAAACCTCATGGTTCTTTGGGTGCCAACTGTGCCCTGTTCAGGAGGGTCACTACATACCACAGTCGCCGTTTCTCTAGCTTTTCACAGAAGGCCACCCGGCCAGCGGAGTAAAATCCTTCATATCCTTCATTCCCTTCTATTTCGGGGGCCCCGCACCATGCCCAGCTGCCTCTTCGATCATACTTCATCCGCCTCACCTCAGGCCACTCCAAAAATGTTTCCCATAGATCTTGGCATCACACTCCATCTACGCACGCTGTCTTCCCTCCGCAGTTCCCTCGGCTCGTTCGCTCCAGCAACCTCTGCGATCGAGCCTAACCACGTGACCAATTGAAAATAACTTTTAGGTGATTTTCAGAAATGTCACTAGAAACCTCTGCCTTTCCCAGCCATAGCTCCTTGGCCACCGCCTACTCGCCGCACAGCTTTCGCACCGAAACTCCCCCGACCAACGACACCTCACCATCCTCCCACCCTCCCACCTCTTTCTGCACATAGTCCCCACCGCACATGCCCCTCTACTCCCCCCTCTAACAGATCAAATACAAGATAAGTTATTTAATGCTCGAGGGGATCTTCTCTGTGTATATCGAATTTCTTTCAGGCACTCGACTCCCATATAGTGAGACACCAGTAATTCCTCAAACTATAGCAAAGCTCCTTAAGGGACGCTTCAATTTCAAATAGTTGGAACACTCATTAGACCTTAGAAAAAGCCGCACGAATCGCACGCGCCGAGACTAAAACATTCCACTAACATTGCACATATCGGCAATCTCTTTTTTAAATTTAGGGGTCACATGAACCAGCAAGGAATGAACATTATGGTACAAACATTGAACTTCGTAAATTAAATAATAATATGGCATACATACAAACCTAGTTCATGAATACAACTTGGAAATATCCACTCTCAACCTCAATCGGTGATTATCTATGCTAATAAGTTGCCATTCTGTAACAGATGATATCGGTCGACATTGCAAAAGAATATACAACTGAAATGAACTCAATATCTCGCTTCAATAATTATCACAAATTCACCATAACGGCGATTATGTCCAGAATGTAACACATAACGTAGCTTGAAATTTATCGCCAAAACTTTAGGAAAGATTATGGCGGCTTGCTAGCTTTGACAGACGATAGAAAGAACATTGCACTACTAATAATATAGCGATATTCGGTAGTTTGGGTATTTCTTGAAAAAATATATGCGTTTTCTTGGGCGTGAACCAGTACTATATTACTATTCTGACTTTCGCCTCACCACCCAACACATAGTGTACAAACAGTGATGCTTGATTTTGTTAGTACTTTGATTGGGAGAAAACCCTTATAAATGCCACACAAGCTACGCTGCCTTAGGTTAAACACCTAAATAACACATAATTAGGCATAAAACCTGTACAGATGACCAGGTCTTTCATTTTGCAGGCCGGTGTTTGTGCATTGCACTACCCATAAAATAAGTCATGTGGTCAATACGAACTGCTGCAGGGTTGGAAAATTTTGATGCGACGATTTCTTTAGGAACTGTCGGACAAAAATTGGCACAAGTAATCAACAAATGGTATTTGCTTGCTTGGTTTTGGAGTAAGGAGCAAGACATACTAGCAAATTCAATCAAATATAAATGGACATTTGGGGACTTATGTGCTTAACTTATCTGCAACACAACTAATGTGATGGGTTTTCACTCAGGTCAAACAATAAAACATATTCTTATCACCTCACCTACCAACTTAACGTCCCCACCCCCCGAATAACTATGTAAATGTGATTGATTTCTTGCACGTATTTTGCACGTAGCACGAACATGCATCACACACCTAATACATAGCGACGCGGCTCTTTCCCAATTTCTGATGAGCATACACCACAAACTGTTAAACAACGCACAAGGAACCCATCCAGCGCTTTCATAGTCTTCCGTGGGCGCTGACTCATTATTCGGATACCACAGATAAATAGATAAAGTGGAAATAGTTAGATGCAGGATCGCGAAGATTTTGAGTGATTTCACTCATGGAAATGATACACAACCAAAACAATTTCGCGCACAAGTTTAGGGACAGTTTATCGCGGATTAGAGTCTACTTTTGCGAGTCAAGAAAAGCAACTAGGCTCAATACAAATTTCCGGGACTCATATAAACGGGAAACTGATAATGGTTTTCAACTGGGTGCAATTTATATATTCTTTATTGCTACACATTTGGGGCACAGCAAGCGTCTCTCACGGGCCGACAAGGAGAGAACGGCGCTGCGGGTACCATACACCCCACACAACACACTGATGTGTAGAAGCGTTATGCCAGATAATAACTTGCGAAAAGTTACTTAACGAACAGATCGAACTAGAATAAATGAGGTGTTACACATATTTTGGGGACTTCATGCGTAACACATGACTTTAGGTAACCTATACTAATTGGACATCGAAAATAATAATTGGAAGCATCATTCAGTGTGATTTACTACATTGATCACCTAATGCTGTGGAAGATAATGAATGCATGTACGATTAGAGTTAGCTTTTGATAGCGTAAACTATTCAGAAAAAATAATCACACTAATCACCCTTTAGTATAAAAATTATAACTAAATAGCTGAAAGTAAACTAACCCCACACCACACAACGCCAATCCACTCGCATGTTATGTTTGGACCCAACCGTAATAACATATAACTTCTATCAACCCCCATGCCCATATCTCTCGATATTTACAGAATCTGGCAAAACTCGTGCCTAATGCCCCTTGCACAAACTACTGCCACAGGAGTGGTATACTTATTAAAAACCATTGGCCCCCCAGTGGCGGATTCAGTCTACGCTGGGTCACACCCACGTCACGTCAGTGACAACGCGACAGAATTACAACAGGTTACACATAAATCCTGAGCATATCTTCGGCAATTTAACTCCGAAGACACCCGATATGTATGTCAAGACAGATTCGCGAACAATATCCCTCACCCTGCCAAAACACGTACTAATTCTAGACTTTCAGTTGCATATACTCTTTCGGACTTTAAAGCGGCCTACTTCTTTCATAGGCGGCGGTCTCTTTAGTCCTACAGAGGAAAACACTATTTTTTTTTTTCAGGACAACCTGAACTTTCAAATATGCAATAATTTCTGGTGTATTCTACTAAAAAAAATATATTTTTCCTAACGTGTCTATACAATTAAAAAAAACTCAATTCACATAGACCAACATCCACTTTACTCTTTATGTATAAGAAACAGCCGATTTGCGAAACGGTCTATGTCTCCTGAATGTGGCAATCCAAAAGGGTAGATTTTCACTTCTATAGAATCAATAAATCTACAACACCTAAGAAGAGCATTCACGGTGTACTCCGAAATTTGTTGTGTGGATTTCATAAACTACAAGTTTTTTGCACATTTGCAGAGTGTGATGCATCTGTTGTAGCTATAAATATGGATTCACTTGAAATCCAAGGTTTGCGCAAGGTTCCTTCTCAGAATTTGGAGCGTCCCCGAATATCTCGCACAGGTTTTGCAGGTTACACTTGATCAAAATCTACAAGCAGTACACTTCCACAATTCTCCAAAGCACCGCTCCTCAAACCGGGATACTTCTGATTTTCAATAGTGTCACCATTCACTTAACAGTTTGGTTACCCTAGATAAACTAGCATCTTATTAAGACAAGTAATCCAGTTCTGGAGAATCAAAAATGGGTAATTATATCTAATGTACCTGCCAACTACCAGTTGCCAAGTATTGTTTCCTAAAGTTTTAGGATGTTTTAATAGATAATTGGGTGATTTTTTTGAAAACTTGTCTCAAAGGCTTACCAATCTCCCAGCAGGGCGTATGCGCCCTGCCAATGAGGCGATGCTGAGCCGCTCGGCGCTCCCAGGCGCGACCAGCGCCTGAAACGGAATTCTAGGGGCAGAGTCAAAAAGCGCGCTTCCTGCACCTTTAAGAGTCCAAATTTCCGTTTTTGAACCGGATAATTTCGGCTGTACTATTGCGAGATGAGTGCAATTGCGCTCTCCGTCAATAGCGTGTTGCTCCCGCGTCAGCCAAAACGTAAGCTGGGGAGGGGGGGCGGCATTGCAGGGCCGTCTCAGAGTCAGAATTGGCGCTTGTCTAACAGCATCATATCTCCCACACACCCTTAAGGTAGCCAATGTAAACCCCTAAATATGATTGCAGGAGTCCACTGAACAGTTTGATGCAAATATGTATAGTTTATCCTAAGCATGCGGTGGTATATAGAGGTCAGAAATGATAGACCCCCGGTTTGAGGCTATCAGTTTCCTGTATTACGTTTTGCAATGCAACACCATTACACAGTTGGGCACCTACCCCGGGCAAAGGTAGAAAAAATTACGTTCAACCCCAGAAAACCATAATATTTTCTAAAAGTACACTTTCCCCGATCCGCAATTGAGTATGTGTGTCTTTCTTTCCACAGCATCCAAGCCGCAAACTTTCTGAATTTGGCAATTTTGGTGGACCTTTCCAAAAATCACCTCAAAACTTCCAGCCTGCCATCATCATATTTTCCCACATTATTAGGTATCATGGATAATCACCCAAATATGAAATGGGGTCCTCTGAACAGTTTGATAACAATAGATAGGTGTTACAAGCACGTGGCATATAGGGGCCCCAAATGAAGACGCCCATTTGGTTCTGTCATTTTCAGGTACTGCAAATCAACATTTACATAGTTAATTTGGGGTGTTGGGCCAGGTGAGCAAAAAAGTTTCGTTCACCCAGAAAATCATATATCTTTTGGAATGACACATTCCCCGAATCCAAATTCGGGTATTGCATGTTTTTCTACTCCAAAGCACAAGCCGGCAACCTTTCCTAATTTGGCGATAAGAACAACGGTTTTTACATTTCTGAAAATCGCCTAAAGATATTGCAATTAGCTCCCATTTTGTCTCACCCAATTTCTTACATTAAAATTGGAAACACCATAAATATTGGACTGGCCAAGGGTCTAGAACAGTTTGATGCCCAATTGCAATATGATTACACGGCAGCTGGCATGTGCAGACCCCAAATCATAAAAAATATGCTATATGAGTTTACACCCTGCCGGATTCACCTTTTGTAAAACAAGACCTTGACTTCATATTAAGTTGCCTCAAGAACCTCCTAACAGACCCTCCTAACAGTCAAAGAACCCCTCAAAACCATATATTTTTGGCAATACACATTTTGACAAATCCAACCTGGTAATGTCTTTCTACCTCCAAACTTACCATTCTGCAACAAGCTACGCTAAAGGAAGCTGATTTTTTTATTGACAATTTCTAAAAAATCGACTAAAATTTGCAAATTGGCCGGCATTTATCTCGCCTAATTTCTTACTTATACAATTGTAAATAAATATCTGAATGCGCAACGGTCTACCTGGACAGTTTGATGCCCAATATGCCTTTGGATATACCAAGACGCTGGCAAATTGTGCGGACCCAAATAAAAATATGCATATGGGTTTCCTCTGGCTGAGATTCGCCTTCTGTGAACATAGACCTTGATTCACTATTATGTTGCCTCAAGATCCTTTCTAACAGCAAGACCCAGAAACATATTTTATCGGAAAGTAATACATTCTGATGAACCAACGGCAAGATTAGGCATAGTCTTCTTACACCAAACTGCAAAGCTTTTCTAAAGCAGAGGTTTAAGGTTAACAAATTTCCAAAAATCGGATAAAATGTTCAAGTTTGCCAACATTTATCTCACACATGTTCTACGTACAAATAAGATCCCCCTAACTATGGATGTCAGAGGTCTACTGAATAGTTATGATGATATGCCATAGCTTTACACACAAAGTATGGTGGTAAATGTACGGACCCAAAATGAAAACGTGCATATGAATTTTCATCGTGGCCAACTCAGGCTACTGGAAAACAGAGGCCCCGACTGTGTGTCTATGTGCCGTAAGACGCCACCAAACTGTTAAAAGACGCACCAGAAAACCATTATTTTTTGGAAAGTATGTATTCTGATGGATCAACTAAGTAAATATATCTTTCTATACCAAAGGCACGCAACAGAAAATTTTTATCAAAATGCTTAAGGAACAATAATGCAGGGATAAAAATTGCAATAAAACACAAATATTATGCTCAAATCAATGAAATAACAAAATAACTGACCCAACAGGTAATTAGTTGGCAAAACGACTTATCCAATGTCCATGCTGCCAAAATAAACCATTTTTAGGGGTAAAAAAATTAAAACACATTCTGATGAATCCAACAAAAGATAAAAGACATCTTTTGCTACACCAAACTACAACTGAAAGCTCTTCTAACGTAGAGGTTTTTACAACATTTCTGAACCATCACCTAAAAAATTGTTGGTTGTGCATTTATCTCACACAATGTTTTACGTAGAAAGAAAAATCTCACCTCCCTTGGACCACAAGAGGTCTACTGAAATAGTTTGATGCCCAATATGCATTAGATTTACCAAAGTATGGGTATGTACGGACCAAATAAAAAAACGTGCATATGACTTTTCCTCTAGGCCAACCTAAGCTGCCAGGATAGAGAGCCCAACTGTTTATGTGGCCGTAAAGAGCCCCCAGAAACTATGTTTTTGAACCACATATTCTGGCGGATCAAAACTAAGTAATATATCTTTCTATACCAAAGCAGCAAACGCAAAAACTATCTAAAGGAACAATAAGCAGGGAACCTAAAATTGCAATAAAACCAAAAAATTTGTTGCTAAATTAATGAAATAACAAAATAATTGATTCGCAGCGTATATTAGTGGCCAATAATCGATTATCCAATAGTCACACTGTTTTAGGCAAAACAACACGAGTAAACGATTAACAGTACAATAAATAAGTAAAAAAAAAAAAACCTGTTTGTGAGTTTTTGTGTATACATGTTTGTGCACTTCTAAAAAGTTGTGGTAAGTTGTGTAAATACATGTAAAGTTTGCTGAAATAAACAATAAAAAAAATAAAAAATCCAATCTTTACTAAAATGTATGTGTAAGTTGGTATAAAGGTGTATCGTAAATGTTGTGAAAAAAAAATTTTGCACTTACCATTTATGTTAGCAGAGGATCACTGGAATCTGAGGCACCCTGGACAGTTGTATGCAGCAGTTATGCACAGCAGGAAAGTAAGTGGGCGGGTTGTGCTGTGCGAGGAGGAGGTAATAGAGGAAGTAGTCAGAAGTGCGTGCATGGGCGCATCCTGCTACTTTGAAAAGTCGGAATCTAGCGAACAATCACATCACCGATCTAACTTGACAGGCCGCCAGCCTCGTTGCCCAGTGGGGCTGTCATCCCTCCTGACTCTCTGGGGAGGCGGCAAAAGTGCCGATCGAGAGAGGGCTGCCACTGCAAAGTGTACCTGTATCGTGCTTGGAAGCCCGAGCGCCTGAACCACCAGGCATGTACGCCGTACGTGCTTGCTGTTAAATGGACTATTAAGAGTATAAGTTAGTTTCTTGTGCGTAATTTTACAATATATTAACATTCCTATTTCTTGTCCTAGAATAAGGAATGGCTGCTTAAAAATTTGAGATTGTACTTTGAATGTTGATTTACTCATAAGGGTAAGAGATGTTTCTTAAATTTGCAGAAAAAAAAAAAAAAAAAAAAAAAAAAAAAAAAAAAAAAAAAAAAAAATTAACGGCAGGAAGTAAAACTTATTTTTTCCTAGGTGAAATTGATTGAGCTCTATGCAGTCTGTTTGCAGTGCAAGGGATTTGAGTGTTTTTATTTTTCTAGTGTTTTTCCTAATGTCCGGATTTTTTTACAGATGACTATTTTATGGCACTTGATGAACTTTGTTAGCAAACTTTCATGAACTTTCTGTTACAACTTTGATATAACTATGTGAGTATATCAGTGGGAATTATTATTCTAAGGGTATAATACCCAAGGATCTTGGACTGTAGTAACTTTACATGCAGTTATTCGTGTGGTTTTTTTTGTAAACACTGTTTTTCTCCTTGGTCTGCTTGGGGGACACAGGAACAGTGGGGGTATAACAGGCACCACTAGGAGGCAGGACACAATAGTATTAAAGAAAAACTAGTTCCTCTTCCGCCTGCTATACCCCCTCTGAAGGCAGAGCTAGGCCAGTTTTGTTGTGTCCTCAGACGGTTAGGACATCCCCAGAGCTCCTGCTTGCAGGAGGTTTTATTTTTATTTTTTTCTCTTTTTGCTATTGTCTATTATTTAAGAAAGACTGTACATTTACACTGAGCAGACTGTTTCCTTTGTCTATCTTCCAGTGTGGGACTGTCACCGGGGCCATCTCTGTGCACCGAAACAGGCTGCTGACAAAAAGCAACTTAAAGCAAATAAATCCAACTGAAAAGGATAAGTATTTGTTATTAACTGCTATTTTATATTCAGGTTTATATTTAACTACTGTGGTTTTATTTTTTAAAGGTTTTTTTTTCTGTCTTGGGTGCTAAACAGCAAAGTTTGGTGTGCTAGTGTGCTTAAAGCAAGTTTGTCACAACCTGCTTTACTTTACTTTGCAGTTAGTTTTCCCTCCGTTTGAGGGGGTGGGATTTGATTAGTTGCACTTGAACAGACTAAACGAGGTTCAAACTAGGTCAAAAGTTTGTTCTAAACCATAATTTTTATTTTATTTTATTTTTTTTATTCCTGTTTTGATCTGTAACTGATGACTCAGTGCAAGTGAAATGCAGTGCCCTGTATGTATGCAGATTTGGAACAAGAGATCCAAATGCTTACCTTGTGTGAAGATGATGGGAGTATGAACTCTGGATTGGCAATTCTAGATGGGGCTGATCTCTCTAACAGCTGGGAGACCAGTTTCTCTAGTAGTGGTGGGGAGGAAAGTAGAGTCAAACCTAAGCAGATTGTGGTTGTAGGGGGACTCAATTATTAGGAAAGTGGATAGGGTAATTTGTCATCCGGATCGCTATAACCGAACAGTTTGCTGTCTACCTGGTGCCAAGGTTCGGCATGTGTTTGATCGGATAGACAAATTATTGGGTGGGCTGGGCATGACCCAGCTGTCTTAGTTCATATCCGGTACTAATGACAAAATAGGTGGTAGATGGAAGACCCTTAAAGTGTGATTTCAGGGATCTATTGCTCTAAGATCAAGGAAAGGTCTTCCAATGTCATCTTTTCTGAAATTTTGGCCCGTGCCACGTGCAAGTTTAGGAAAATAGTGGGAGTTTAGGGAGCTAAACCTATACAGTCGTGATGGTTTGGCACCTCAATGGAAGGGGGTCCACGGTGCTAGGCGAAAGAATGGCTTAGAGGTTGGAGGAGTGTTTAAACTAGGCAAGGGGTGGGGCAGGTGAGATAAAGAATTATGGGGAAGCTAGGGTAGATGGGGCAGTGGGATTAGTAAGGGGGTCATGGAGGAGGACTGAGGGGGCATACAGTTGACCAGCTAAGAAGGTCCCTCTGTTACAAGGAAAACAGAATAATACTAACTTAACATATAATTCTCCACTAAGTAATGCAAATTTCAAAAGTAAAAGTAGTAACCTCCGCTATATGCTGGCAAATGCACGGAGTTTGTCAGGTAAAATGGGAGACCTAGAATTAATTACATGCCCTCAAATTATGATATAATTGGTATCACTGAGACCTGGTGGGATGAAACATGTGACTGGATTGTGAATTTAAATGGTTACACCCTTTTTAGGAGGGACAGAGGGATTACAAAGGGTGGAGGAGTGTGTTTGTATGTAAAGCCTGAATCAAAGCCAATGGCTAAAGAAATAACAATAGCTGGCACTGGTGAGGGTGTAGAATCACTCTGGGAAGAGATTTTGACTGGGCAAAAGGTTACAAAAAGAATTATCATTGGTGTATGCTATAAACCACCTCGTATAAGTGTCGAGTATGAAGCCCAGCTACTCTTGCAGATACAAGCAGCTTCACAGCTGGGTCTAGTTGTTGCTATGGGTGACTTCAATTATCCAGACATTGACTGGGGTAATGGGGTTGCTAAGACAGAAAAAGCTAGTAGGTTTGTAAATATGCTGAATGAGAACTTTTATTCCAGCTCGTTCAAGAACCTACTAGCAATAACTCTCTTTTCGACCTTGTAATAACTAATAATACTGAACTCTAACATTTGTGTGGGTGAGCATTTAGGGAATAGTGATCATAACATGGTCTCCTTTGAGATTCTGTTGCAGAAGCAATTCTATAAGGGAGTAACTAAAACACTAAATTTCAGATGTGCAAACTTTGACAGTATAAGGGCATCACTGCAACATATTAAGTGGGAAATGCTTTTCACAGGGTTAAACACAGAACAAAAATGGGAAGTCTTTAAAATGCTGCTTGATAAATATACTTGTCAGTATATTCCACTTGTAAGCAAGGAACGATGTTGCAAAGCAAAACCTTTTTGGTTTAATAGAAGCGTTGGTGTTGAGGTGGGTAAGAAAAGACGTGCTTTTAAGGCTTTCAATTTAGCTGGGACAGCCAAATCATTTATAAGGTACAAGGAGGCCAATAAATCATGCAAAGAAGCTATAAGGCTAGATAAAATTGTTATAGAAAAGGATATTGCAGCAAGCAGTAAAATAATTATTTTTTAAATATGTTAATAGTAAAAAAAATGAAGCAAGAAGGGATGGGACCCTTACTATCAGAGGGGGGTCAGCTGGTTGATGAAAACAAAATAAAAGCGCAGATTCTGAACTCATATTTTTCATCTGTCTACACAAATGAGGAACCAGTAAGTGAAGGTTTCCTTCTTAATAGTCCCAATTCTAGTAATACAACTAATGATGCATGGTTCACACATGAAGAAATTCAAAAGAGACTAGAACATTAACAAAGGTCCGGGGCCAGATGGTATTCATCTCAGGGTAATTAGCGAGCTTAGCTCTGTGATTGCCAAACCTCTTTACTTAATTTTTCAGGATTCATTGAGATCTGGCATAGTGCCGAAAGACTGGTGAATTGCTAATGTGGTGCCTCTATTCAAAAAAGGATCCCGTTCTCAGCCTCAAAACTATAGGCCAGTTAGTTAGTGGTAGGAAGGCTTTTCGAAGGGTTAATAAAGGATAAGATACTGGACTTCATAGCAAATCATAATACTATGAGTTTGTGCCAGCATGGTTTTATGCGCAATAGATCTTGCCAGACTAACTTAATTTCTTTTTATGAGAAGGTAAGTAGAGACCTCGATTCTGGGATGGCAGTGGATGTGATTTACTTAGACTTTGCTAAAGCATTTGATACAGTGCCACCAAAAGGTTACTGGTTAAATTAAGGAATGGTGGCCTGGAACATAGTTTTGTACCTGGATAGAGAACTGGCTAAAAGATAGACTACAAAGAGTGGTGGTAAATGGAACATTTTCTAATTGGACCAGTGTTGTTAGTGGAGTACCGCAGGGCTCTGTACTAGGTCCCTTGCTTTTCAACTTGTTTATTGTAATCGGTGAGGGGTCCGAGAGGCTAGAGAAAGGTATCCGCGGAAGCCAGAGTAGATGGCGAGATAAATACGGGTACAAGAGGTCATCTTCTAACTGTACCCAAAGTGGGGCCATAGGACCAGCATGTAATGTAGGAAGCTGTGCCAGCCGGGCTGCCCAATAGTATTTCACCAGATGCGGCACCGCCAATCCACCATTAGCTTTGTGGAGGTGCATCGTTTGCCTTGAAATCCGAGGGTGTTTGTGTTGCCAAATAAAGGCATGGATTCTGGATTGTAGAGCGTGCAAATCCGGTAGAGGTACTCTAATTGGGAGCGTCCTAAACAAATAGAGGAGTTTAGGGAGCAACACCATCTTAACACAGTGAATCCGACCGATCCACGAAATTTTATGCTTGTCCCATTTCAACAGATCTTGAGTCAAAGTATGTAGCATTGGTCTAAAGTTAGCTTTATATAGAGAGGGGATCCGGCTAGTTATCTTAATACCTAAATACTGTAGAGAGTCAGTTCTAATATGGAAACCAAAATTAAGTTCTATCAGTTTAACGACATGCATTGGCACATTACAGGGCAGCATTTCAGACTTATCGGGGTTAATCTTGAGACCAGATACCTTGGCGAAGTCGAGTAAAGAGTTCTGTAGGTTAGGGAGAGAAGTGAGTGGGTTTGTTACATGCAGCAACAGATCATCCGCAAACATCGAAAGCTTATATTCTCTACCCTTGATGCGCAAGCCTTTAATATCTGGGTGATCCCTAATGGCTCTCGCCAGAGGCTCCATAGCCAGGGCGAATAAAGCCGGAGAGAGTGGGCATCCTTGTCTAGTGCCCCTCTTAATATGGATAAGTGTCTGCGGATCTGTAGATGGAAGATTAAGTTTGGCTCTGGGATCATGATAATAAGTGGTTAGCGTATTCAAAAAATTGGAGCCTACTCCTATTGCTTCAAGTAAACCGAAAAGATACCTCCAGTTTAGGGTGTCAAACGCTTTCTCAATATCAAGCGCAAGAAAACAGAGGGGAGTATTATTCTTATTTGCGTGAGCTATCAGGTTAACAACCTTTCTGATATTATCAGGCGCTTGGCGAGAGGGTATAAATCCGATTTGGTCCTTATGGATTAGTGTGGTAAGGACTTTATTCAGTCGATGAGCCAGAATGGAAGCAAGCAATTTGATGTCTAAATTCAATAAGGAAATCGGTCTATAATTTTTAACAGATAGAGGGTCTTTATTAGGTTTAGGAATCACGGTTACTCTAGCCTCATTCATCTCTGGTGGTAAAGGGTGCCCTGCAACAATATGTCGAAATAATGCCTGTAGGTGGGGAATCAGCTGAGTCTGAAATTTTTTATAATATAGGGAAGAAAAGCCATCAGGACCAGGGGCCTTGTTTGACTTCAGATTTTTTATAGCAATTTCGATCTCCTGATACGTAATCTCTTCCTCTAACATCAATTTCATCTCCTCTGTTATTGGAGCTGGGGCATGTTGTTGAATGAATCGGTGCAAGGTCGCGTCATTCATCTGGGGCGGGGAATCATAAAGGGTTTGATAATAAGTTTGGAAGGCCGAAACTATAGCATTCGGGTCGGAAGTGATACGGCCATCAGGCTGACGGATCTTATGAATAGAATTACGTTTATTATGGGCTTTTAATAGGTTGCCCAGCATTTTATCAGGCTTGTTGGCGTATAAGTAAAATTTATGGTTAGTCTTACGGATGGCGTGTTCCGCCGTAGTTATTTGACAAGCTCTTATTTTCTGTTTAAGCTCCTCTATACGGTGCCTAGTGCGATTAGTAGGGTGTGATCTGTTGGCTGTTTCCAAGTCAGTTAATTCCATTTCTAATATAGTAAGTGTCTGCAATCTCTCCTTTTTTCTCTTCGCTGCATAGCGAATGAGGCAGCCCCTAATGAACGCTTTCTGCGCAACCCATACCCAAGCGGGGGAAGCATCTAAAGTGCAATTTTCAGCAAAAAATTGGTTAAGGTCTGTCTCAATGAGGGCAATACAGTCTGGATCGGCTAAAAGACTTTCATTGAGTCGCCAAGTAGGCCGTATAGTAGGGGATGTTTGCAGATCCAGCGTGGTGATCATTATATCATGGTCTGACCAAGCACAGAGTGAAATTTTAAAATCGATAATTTTAGAGACATCACGGGTATTGACCAGAATGTAATCTATCCAAGAATAGCTGTGATGCACATGTGAATAATGGGTATATCCCCTGTTAGTAAAGTGAAACTCCCTCCAAGAATCGGCTAGATTGTAGGAATGTAAGAGAGAATCAATTTGTTTGGTGGTTTTCTTATGTCTTGAGGTGCTATCAATGGAGGATCTATCTAGAGAATGGTGGAAAGATAAATTGAAATCCCCAGCCCACAGGATTCGTGCCGTTGGAACATCAGGCAGTTTACGGAGCAGCGTCTCAAAAAAGAGAAGCGGGGAATCGTTCGGGGCGTAGGAAGAGACTATAACATAAGATGTGTCGTATAGGGTCCCCAATAAAATAAGATATCAGGTATGGCCTTCGTGACAGTAAAAGGGAACCTATTATGGAGTAGCACTGCCACACCTCTATGTTTACTGGAAGTAGAAGAGAGCTAGAACCTCGTATAATGTTTGTGGAAAAATTTAGGATAGGAAGTCTGAGTAAAATGAGTTTCCTGAATGCAATAAAATATCCGGGGATAAACGGTCATAAGTCTGAAATGCTGCCCGCCTTTTCGATGGAGAATTGAGGCCCTGTGCATTGTGCGAAATTATCTTAATGGACATGGAGAGGACTAGAGATTATGCTAAAGTAGCAATATTGACAGACCAATGCTTGAACGCCAAGTCTCCATCGAAATTGTAGCGTCATCCCACCAACGTGCCATCCCAACTAGATATAGTACAGTCCCCACCGCCAGGGTTACACATAGAGAGGCAACAATGAAAAAAAAAGGGAAAACAGATAGAACCAGTTAACATGAAAATTGTATACAAAATCAAAAAGAAAACAGAACATACAGTGATTAAACACTTTGAGTGAGCCCTGTGTCTCCGACTTCCCCTTCCAACGAATGGAGGGCATGTAGAAGAGAGGTACTCGGCAGGGGGGGCATCAGCCCGCACCCCCTACTATGGATGATAAAAGTAGGAACAATAGCTAGCAATAACAATATGAACAAACCAGACAAGGCCTATAGCCATATTTCAAGTGCCTACCAGCACCCAGGAAAGGAGACCGGAGCCAGGGTATCCCTGGCGAGTAGAAATAAGAGCACATATCAGTGAGTGAGGGCTTGGATCAAGTCTGCGCTGTGTCAGGTCTTGGACGGGAAGGCCTTTGTTCTTTAGTAGGAGAGTATGGTGGTGGCCGTTTCTGTTGCCTGACAGAGGGTACATCTGACCAATCCGGATCCGATCTCGGTGAAGCAGAAGAGGCCCGGTCACCTTTGTCTGGAACATTGGAGCGGCCTTTGAGAATCGCCATGCCTGCTTCAGGGGTGTAAATCACATGAGAGTGCCCGTTCCAGGGGAACTGCAGGGAAAAGGGGAAGCCCCACTTATATTTCACCTTATGATGTATGAGAAGCTCTGTGACAGGCTTCATGAGTCGTCGTTTTTGCAGGGTAGCGGGGGCAATATCAGCATACAGCTGCAGGTTATGTGGGAGGTCCTCCCTTTTCAACCCCCTAGCCGCTTGCAAGGCCTGGTCACGGACTTCCACATGGTGAAGTTTCAATACAATGTCCCTCGGGATGTTAATATTCCGGGGGCGGCCCAGAGCTCTGTGAATTCTCTCAATGTGAAGTTGATCAGCAGTATGATGAGGCAGGAGCTGTTGGAGGACCTCTGCCATTAAGAGGGCAATGTCCGTGACAGTCTCCGGGACCCCCCTGACCCGCAGGTTACCTCTCCTGGAGCGATTCTCCAGATCTTCCACTTTGTTTTCTAACTGCAAAATTTGATCCTGGTGGGTCATGATCTGTTTCTGATCTTCCTGGAGAGCAGTGGCATGGTCATCGGTAACGTGCTCCAGTTTGTCCACTCTGTCCCCCAAATCAGTAAGCTGCCTCGCAAAGTCGGCTACTGCCGCTGCCAGTTCAGTCTTAAAGAGGCTCTGCACCGCTTGTAATGCAGTTTGCGTCTCCGAAGTAAGAGCTGCGGCCTCCGACAGTTGTTCTGGCTCCTCGTGCTCTGCCAAAGATGGCGGACGGGTCCGTTCGGTGGAGCGTTTCTGGAACATGGGCGGTGTGCTGGGCTGCGGCTTCTTTTTAGTAGAAGGGGGACCCATCGCCAGATTGAGCAGTCGGTAAGAGTATGTGGGATATATAATCCAGAGATTTGGGGTCTCGTTCCGTGCAAATAATGGCTAAGTAGCAGGGTGCGGGAGCGGAGCTCTCACCAACACGTCATGTCAGGTCAGCTGCGCGCATGCGCCCCCTCAACTTGTTTATTAATGACCTGGAGGTGGGCATGTTTACGTACTGTTTCTATTTTTGCAGATAAAACTAAATTGTGCAGGACTATAGGTTCCATGCGGGATGCTGCCACTTTGCAGAGTGATTTGTCTAAATTGGAAAACATGGCAGCAAACTGGAAAATGAGGTTCAATGTTGATAAATGCAAGGTTATGCACTTTGGCAAAAATAATATGAATGCAAGTCATACACTAAATGGCAGTGTGTTGGGCGTTTCCTTAAATGAGAAGGATCTAGGGGTTTTTGTAGATAACAAGTTGTCTAATTCTGGGCAGTGTCATTCTGTGGCTACTAAAGCAAATAAAGTTCTGTCTTGCATAAAAAAGGGCATTAACTCAAGGGATGAAAACATAATTATGCCTCTTTATAGGTCCCTGGTAAGGCCTCATCTGGAGTATGCAGTGTTGTTTTGGACCCCAGTCCTTAAGGATATTAATGAGCTGGAGAGAGTGCAGGGATATGCAACCAAACTGCTGCAAACAATGGATGAATTGAACTATGAGGAAAGCCTGCCAAGGTTGTGGTTGTTTCCTCTGGAAAAAAAGACACTTGTGAGGAGACATGATTAAGCTCTACCAGTACATTAGAGGACATTATAGACAAATTTGAATCTGTCATTTGAATCTGTCATTTGAAGCAACGTAGGGGTTCTTCACAGTCAGGACAGTGAGGTTGTGGAATGCACTGCCAGGTGATGTTGTGATTCAGTTAATGCCTTTAAGAATGGCTTGGATGATTTTTTGGACAGACATAATATCAAAGGCAATTGTGATACTAAGCTCTATAGTTAGTATAGATATGGGTATATAGAATTTAATTAAAAGTAGGGAGGGGTGTAAGTATGGATGCTGGGTTTTAATTTGGAGGGTTTGAATTTGATGGACTTTGTCTTTTTTCAACCCAATTTAACTATGTAACTATTCTCTTCTCTTCGCACTCCTCCACGCTGAGCAAACCCTGGTCCTGGCATCAGCCTGGGTAAGCAGAGCTATCCAATATTGGTCTGATTCCTTATGCCGAGCAGTTGTCACAGGGGCCCCCCGCCAGGAGCTTACTCAGTGGGTGTCACAAATCAAAGAGGCCAACAACTATTTATGTGAGGCATTGCTCAACGCAATCCAAGTAATCAGCAGAACCTCAGCGTTAAAGGTAGCAGCCAGGCGGTCTCTTTGTATGAAACTTTGGTCAGCGGATCTTTCGTCTTCAATACCATTCAATACCAATACCAAACTTTGGACCTGACCTCGATAAGATTAACATAGACAAATACAAGAGATCCTCTGCACTCAGCCCATTATCAGTATATTAAGGACATTGAAACATTTTGTGCCTTAAAGTGATACTGACACTAAAAAATTAATTTTAGCATATGAATGTACATTAAATGTTACCTATAGGTCATGTTGATCATTTTTTGCTGAGAGGTTTGTTTTTGTATATAATTGTTAGTTGAAGTTCCTAAGCCTGACTCTCTGACACTCTGACACCAGACTGTCCCATCTCAGCCTGTTAGTTACAGTTTCTAATGCTAACGGACTCCTGCTGCACAAATATGGCAGCCCCCTCATACAGGAACATGGGGGATCAGACAGGTAATGTAAAAGCATCATGCAAATATTTTATGGCAAAGTTAGAAGTAGCTTGCAAAGCCAATATTATAATAGATGTAAAAAAAAGTTTAATTTCAGGTGTCAGTATCTCTTTAAGATACTAAAAACGCCTTCCCCTTTAAACAAAACGGGGAGGGTTTGTCCATATATTGCAATATATTTAAGCTGGCCAACTACGTCAAAGTCATCCCCGATATGGCCAGACCTACACTTAACTTTCATCTGATTCATTAAGAATTCAATTGCTTTATTATACATTTTTCAAAGGGACTAAGTTTTACCTGCAAGTTACTCGCTGCTTTCAAAGTAAAATTCCCAAAATTGGTTGCCTTTTTATTAGCCACCTGTGAGATCACCTGACTATAGTTTGAAGGGGTGTTTTGTGGTCACAACCTCATTGCACCCCCGCTTAATGTTTTTAAAAATTAGTGGTGAGCACAACATTCCCTTGTTTGTTATAGTTCATATAGGAGCAGTGACCAGCTCCCTGTTGTAGCTCCCACCCCTTCCAACTATTACTCCAACTTATTATTCTTGTCGGCTTCCGCAGCAGAAAGCCTGGAGCTCCAAAAGGGCCAGTGGCGTAACTACCGGGGGAGCAGGGGGTGCAATTGCACCAGGGCCTGCTCCCCCTTGGGGCCCACCGGAGATCGCGCTACATCCGGTGCCATGAAGAGATTAGCTATTTTACTAAATTCCCAGGTATTTCCTATGGCGCAGCAGGGTGGTTTCCCACTCCAGCCCTGGCTGCTCTGCTAAATTTAAGTAGCTTCTCAGATGAGAGCAGTGTCTGTGCGCTGATGCTGATCTTCACACGGAGCAGGAGACTCAGCACTAAGAGAGATCAGTCCGCGCTTCCCCGGCCCTCACTCACTAGCGCTCGCCAGATGCCCTGATTAGAGATGTCGCGAACTGTTCGCCGGCGAACTTGTTCGCGCGAACATCGGGTGTTCGCGCTCGCCGGAAGTTCGCGAACGTCGCGCGACGTTCGCCATTTTGGGTTCGCCATTGTTGGCGCTTTTTTTGCCCTCTCACCCCAGACCAGCAGGTACATGGCAGCCAATCAGGAAGCTCTCCCCTGGACCACTCCCCTTCCCTATAAAAACCGAAGCCCTGCAGCGTTTTTTCACTCTGCCTGTGTGTGCTGAAGAGATAGTGTAGGGAGAGAGCTGCTGCCTGTTAGTGATTTCAGGGACAGTTGAAAGTTTGCTGGCTAGTAATCGTTTTGATACTGCTCTGTTATTGGAGGGACAGAAGTCTGCAGGGGTTTGAGGGACATTTAAGCTTAGGTAGCTTTGCTGGCTAGTAATCTACCTTCTACTGCAGTGCTCTGTATGTAGCTGCAGTGGGCAGCTGTCCTGCTTCTGATCTCATCTGCTGACTGCTGCAATAACAGTAGTCCTTGTAAGGACTGCTTTTATTTATTTTTTTGTTGTTTTACTACTACTACTACTACTACTACTATAAGAGCCCAGTGCTATTAGTCTAGCAGTGTTGGGGAGTGGGACTGGTGTGCTAATCTGCTGCTCCTAGTAGTTCAGCAGCACCAACTTTAATTTTTTTTTTTTAATATTCATTTTTTTTTTATTTTACTTTTTTTTATTTTACTTTTTTTATTTTACTACCGCTGTAGTAGTGTATAAGTTGACCTTTTAGGCATTATTTGCCCTGTAGGCATTATTTGCACAGTGTTTTCTTCAACCCGCCATCTAGCTGTGTGACCTTGTTCACATTCTGTCTAAATATCCATAATATTACCGTCTCCAGAAAAAACACCGGAGTGACTTTTTTCAAGCAGCCATAATATATTTTACGTAATCCGTATCCACCGCTGTAGTAGTGTATACGTTGACCTTGTAGGCATTATTTGCACAGTGTTTTCTTCAACCCGCCACCTAGCTGTGTGACCTTGTTCACATTCTGTCTAAATATCCATAATATTACCGTCTCCAGAAAAAACACCGGAGTGACTTTTTTCAAGCAGCCATAATATATTTTACGTAATCCGTATCCACCGCTGTAGTAGTGTATACGTTGACCTTGTAGGCATTATTTGCACAGTGTTTTCTTCAACCCGCCATCTAGCTGTGTGACCTTGTTCACATTCTGTCTAAATATCCATAATATTACCGTCTCCAGAAAAAACACCGGAGTCACTTTTTTCAAGCAGCATTCATAAATTTATATTTTCAGCATTTATATGGCATAATTTTTCTGGCAACTGTGCTTCAGTGGCTGCGTCCAAAAAAACTGGGCAAACAATGTCTACAAGGTCAACGTATGGCGAAAAATGACTATTTTCAGCATTTATATGGCATATTTTTTCTGGCAACTGTGCTTCAGTGGCTGCGTCCAAAAAAACTGGGCAAACAATGCCTACAAGGTCAACGTATGGCAGTTGTTTAAAGAGAACAGCAGATTACTAGCCAGCAAAGCTACCTAAGCTAAAATGTCCCTCAAATCCCTGCAGACTTCTGTCCCTCCAATACAGAGCAGTATCAAGCAGATTACTAGCCAGCAAACTTACTATCATCTGTCCCTGAAATCACTAACAGCTCTCCCCCTACACTATCTCTTCCAAGCACACACAGGCAGATTTTTCAGATACATTTTTGCCCTTGATCCCCCTCTGGCATGCCACTGTCCAGGTCGTTGCACCCTTTAAACAACTTTAAAATCATTTTTCTGGCCAGAAATGTCTTTTCTAGATGTTAAAGTTCGCCTTCCCATTGAAGTCTATGGGGTTCGCGAACCGTTCGCGAACCGCTCGCGTTTTTGCGCAAGTTCGCGAATATGTTCGCGAACTTTTTTTCCGACGTTCGCTACATCCCTAGCCCTGATTGGATGTGCGCCGTTTAGACTTGGAGCAGGTATAAGCAGCTATGTTGTGTTTGTACTCTTATCTGAGCGTGTGTATGAGTTATATGTTAGGCAAAGGGTGAATAATAGGGAATAATAGGAATGATGCCAATTCTGTCCTCTTTATCAATGTAAAGGAGGGCCATGCACTATTGGGAGGATATTTAAGTGCAGTGCATATTTATTTAACTGACTCCACTTTGTTACTCTCTGCTCCACTCTTCAGTATTTTTCTTTCCTTGCCTTCCAGTTCCTCTCTCTTTCAGAAACCTTAGCCACCCTTTCTCTGTCTTGCTCTATACATATCCCAGTTCTACACCAGTAGCACTCCAGTGCACGATTCATAGGGGGAGGGTCCGATAGGGGGCCCCGGGTGCCCTTCCTGTACCAGGGCCCACCAGCGAGTAGTTACGCCACTGAAAAGGGCAGGTACTTTAGCTGAACAAGGTTCCTGATAACGTGGTCGTTAGTTAGCTTGGGCCAATATGGAACCTTCCCAGGCTGCTGCTTCCTCGACTATGGAGATATTTTTTGACCTTATGATGAAGCGTCTGGACAGCCAGGAGGCTCAACAGGCGCATCTTGCTCAGGCATTACAGCACATCACGTCCCGTCTTGAGACTCTACAAATCTCTGGGTCCGCAGCTCAATCTTCTCTGCCTGCACCTGCAAAGGTTCCGAATATTCCTGCTCCGGTTAATTTTGGTGGTGACCCGGGCTCTTGCTAGGGTTTCTTATGCAGTGCAAGATCCAGTTTGATTTGGCACCTGATCAATTCTCCACGCAGGGGGGTCTCCCCTAGGCAGGATTTCTGTACTCCCAGTTTACTTCAAAAACTGTATGTTCCTACCTGCTTTCCTTTTCACCCCATCTGGTACGTTTCCTGCAAGCTTTTCTGGATTCCGGAGCAGCAGGTAATTTCATCGATAATGCCTTCACCAAGTCCTGTGGTTTGAGCCCATTCCTCTCAAGATTCCTCTTTCCTCCCAGGAAGTGGATAGCAGACCAATTTCCCCTGGGCTTCTTACTTCTGCCTCTACACCAGTCCTAATTTGAGTAGGCAGTCTTCATGAAGAGGAGATCTCCTTTCTACTCATTTATTGTCCTGGTACCCCAATCATTTTGGGATTTCCGTGGCTTTGGCTTCCCAATCCTTTCATTGACTTTTCTACTGGGGAACTTATAGCCTGGAGTCAATATTGCTGGTCCAATTGCATTTTCTCATCTGTTATTGCTGTGGCCACTTCATCTCTGATTTCAGCATCCAGTCCTCTTCTTCCCGATGCCTACAAAGAGTTTGCAGATGTTTTTGAAAAGAAAAATGCTGAAGTGTTACCACCGCATTGTCCCTACGATTGCCCCATCGATTTAGTCCCTGGTGCCATCCCTCCTAGGGGAAGGACACATCCATTGTCCGTCCCGGAGACCCAAGCCATGAAAGAATATTTCCTGGAGAATTTGTCCAAAGGCTTCATCATGGAGTCTACATCTCCTGCCGAGGCTGGTTTCTTTTAAGTTCAAAAGAAGGATGGTACTCTAAGCCATGCATTGATTACAGAGCCTTGAACAAGATTACGATAAAGAACTGACACCCCTTGCCTTTGATACCAGAGTTATTTGACAGAGTAAGGGGAGCCAAAGTCTTCACCAAGCTAGACTTACGTAGTGCATATAACCTCATTCGTATTCGTTGGGGACGAGTGGAAGACGGCCTTCAACAACCGGCATGGTCATTATGAATACTTGGTCATGCCCTTTGGCTTGTTCAATGCCCCCACTGTCTTTCAAGACCTCCTTAACTATTTCCTGCAGTCTTGTGTTATTGTCTATTTGGACAGTATCTTAGTTTACTCCTCCTCTATGTCTGTTCATCAAGTGAAACAAATTCTGCTCAAATTAAGGGAAAACTGTCTTCATGCCAAACTTGCCAAAAATTGTAAATTTCATAAGACCTCCATTTCTTTTTTGGGCTACATCATTTCTCCCTCTGGGTTCGAGATGGATCCTGCAAAGGTCTCTGCTGTCCTGGACTGGCCAACTCCTGTGGGTCTGAAAGCCATTCAACGTTTCCTAGGATTTGCTCATTTTTATCGTAAGTTCATAAAGAACTTTCCCAGACCGTGGCACCCATTCCGGCTCTCATGAAGAAGCCCTTTAGGACTTCTTGGACACCTCAAGCACAGGAGGTGTTGACTACTCTCAAGAAAATTTTTAGCTCGGCACCTATTCTTCGTCATCCAGTTCCTGCCAGGCCATTAATTCTGGAGGTTGATACGTCTGAGGTTGGAGTTGGTGTCATACTGTCTCAACGAGCTGAATTCCAAAGAGCCCTTCATCTGTGTGCTTTTTTTTCGCACAAACTTTAACCAGCGGAGAGAAATTATGATGTAGGCAACCGTGAACTCTTGGCTGTTAAACTCGCGCTGTAGGAGTGGCAGCATTTGCTAAAGAGCCTATCATTATCCTAACGGACTATAAGAACCTTGAATATATTTCTTCTGCTAGAAGACTCTACCCTCGGTAGGCCCATTGGGCTTTCTTCTTCTCCAGATTAAATTTTTTCATCTCCTATCGTCCTGGTCCGAAGAACACGAAGGTGGATGCTATGTCTAGATGTTTGGTTCAAGGTGAAGTGAATCCAATCCCGCCCGCACCCATCATTTCCCCTGGTTTTGTGGTGGCTCCCACTTCTCTTTCTTGTTCTGATGTGAAACGTCCTGTTGAGTGTCCTCCCAGCAAGATTTTTGCTCCTCAGCAAAGAATCTCTCAAGTTCTTGAATGGGCTCATTCTGGCATCAAGAAGACTCACAATTTCATTTCCAGGTATTGGTGGTGGCCTTCTATGCGTAACGATGTGAAACTTTTTGTCTCTGCTTGCACTCTATACACAAAATTAGACTCCTCTCTCCTTGCCATGTGGCCTTCCCCAAACCTTACCCGTGCCCACTCAACCTTGGTTCGATCTTGCTATGGATTTTATCGTGGATTTGCAAAAGTCTTCTGATATGACTACTATTTTGGTAGTGGTTGACAGATTCTCTAAGATGCCTCATTTTATCCCTCTAAAAAACTTCCCTGCTGCTGGTTTGAATCAAGTCTTCTTCATTAAGGAGGTTTTCCGTCTGCATGGTGTCCCACGGTCCATTGTCTCGGATCAAGGTGTACAGTTTGTATCCAGATTTTGGCATGCTTTCTCTTAACATTTATGGATCCAATTGAAATGGTCAGATTTTAGAACAGTTTTTACGATGCTTTATCTCTCAAAGTCAGGATGATTGGGTTGATCATCTTCCCTGGGCCGAGTTTGCTCACAATAACTTACAACACGACTCCGGAGGGTTTCTCCTTTCTTCACTGTCTTCGGCTACAGTCTTTCTGCCCTTCCTCCTGAAGTTTTCAAGACTGAGATTCCTGCATAGATGCTATTGTCTGTGATTTAAAGACCATTTGGGCCAAAGCCCATCAATCTTTACCTAAAGCTTCGTCTTCCCAGAAAACTGCGGCTGACAAACACCATCGTGCTAATCCTCCCTACCAGGTCAGATATTTCAATTTCAAAGCTTTGTTTACCTTCTCCCAAGTTTGGTCCTCAGTATGTTGGTCCCTTCCAGGTCAAGGAAGTTTTGAACCCTGTCTCTGTCCGATTGGATCTTCCCTCTACAATGACCATTTCCAATTCCTTTCATGTTTCCTTTATCAAGCCTTTTGTCAGAAATAAGTTTTTGTGGATCAACTGCCTCCTGTTTCCATTATCCTCGATGATCATCAAGAGTTCGAGGTTCAGGAAATTTTGTATTCCAGAAGTCGAGAGGCAATGTCCAGTATTTGGTTCACTGGAGGGTTTTGGACCAGAAGAGAGATCTTGGGTGAGAGCGGCAGATACTCATGCTCCTCAGTTCATCAAGAAATTTCACAAGAAGTTCCCAGATAAATTTTGGGAGTCTCTGGAGGGTACTCCTGAAAGGGGGGGTACTGTAAGATGTGCCGGGAGATCCCTCCGTTCTCTTACCTCCCGGCGTGTCTCTTCTCCTCTTGTGCGCAGGCATGTACTTCCCTTTTTTGCACAATAGAAGGCCTTGATGCTGGTGTTCCTACTCTGCCTGGGGCACTGATCCCCATGATGCATTGACGCTGGACATCATGACGTCATAATTGGGTGCAAGATTTGAATCTTTGGCGCCAAATCCCTTTTAAAGGGACAATGCCCAAGCTGGTTCCAGTTATACTGTTCCTGCCGAAGCATTTATTGTGATTCTGAATTCCTGGTTTTCCAGTCTGCTCGACTCTTGACTACGATTCCTGCCACCTGCCTTGAACTTTCCGCCTGATTTTGACTACATCTTCTCTAAATCCTTCCCGCTACCTCGCTTATGGACTTATTATGCACTTCCTTGTCGGCTTCCGCAGCAGAAAGCCCAGGGCCCGAAAAGGGTGTTGGTGAACACCGGAACCCACAGGGTCCACCTGTGTGCCCGCAGACACTTTCGCTGTACAAGGTTCCTGATAATGTGGTCGTTACACTGGCAGTCTCGTAAGCCCTCTTCAAAGCCATAGGCAAACCTGCGTCAACATGACTGTCCCCCACCACCAAGTGAAGCAACGGTAGGGGACTCAAGACTCCTGGGAACACAAAGTTGTGACCCGAGGGTATCCCATTGCCTTCCAAAATCACCACTACCAGTTCACAGCCCTCCCATTTGGCCTGATTTCAGCCCCCCGCATCTTCACGAAGATTATGTCAGTAGCCACAGCTTTGATCTGAACTTTAGGGGTATCCGTAACCCCATACCTGGATGACCTACTAATCAAGGCACCAACCTTTGCAGGGCCCAACTAGCCCTGCAGGTCACAATGGACAGGTTGCATGAGTTCAGGAGTTGGGGTGGTATCTCAATCTAGACAAGTCCTCCCTGATCCCGAGTCAATCAATGGTGTTCCTAGGGATGCTCTTCAATACACAAACTGCCTCCCTTCCCTCAGACAAGGTTCAAAATCTTACGGACTTTGGTACAGTCCCTTCTATCATGGCACACAGCCAAATTCTGCATGAAGGTCTTGGGAGTCATGGTCTTGACCATGGAAGCAGTGCCCTTTACACAGCACTACCTAAGAAAACTCCAATGGAACATTCTGGCAGCCTGGAAATGCAAATTGTTACTTCAGAAAATTAGCCTGTCACCCAAGACTCAACTGGTGGATGCAAGCCAGTCATCTGACCACGGACAAAACCCTCAGGGAACCACAGTGGCATCTCCTCACAACGGACGCAAGCCTCTCTAGCTGGGGAGCAGTGATGAAGGGGCACTCAGCACAAGGTCGCTGGACTCAGCGAGAGAGAGACTACTACACATCAAAATACTAGAAATTTGAGCAATCTGGCTCACGCTAGTTCACTGGCAACAGGAACTAGTGGGACAGGCGGTAAAGATCCGACAATGCCACATCAGTGGCATACATAAACCACCAAGGCAGCACAAGAAGCAGGAGAGCACTAACAGAGGTCAGCCTCATCCTTCACTGGGCAGAGACACATCAGAATACAATATGCATTGTTGCACTTTACTAAGGGTTTAAATTTTGGGGTATTTAACAAGGATCTGCAGGTTATAATTACTATTTCTTGGCTCTTCAGCATACTACATATAATTCGCAGCAGCTTGTGTTGCCTTGTCCACTATTCAGTGATGTTTATACCGTACTATAATTTATCTCCATTATATCACCACTTTGCAGGATAATAATGCGGACAGGTGCAGGAAACCTTAGGAATTTATTGATTGCCTGGTCATCTGTAGTAGTGTAGCATATTCCTGCCATAGGTATTCAAAATGACTGCAATTCATAATTTACTTTTCAATTCCTATGAGGTCCTGCATTATATTATCTTTGAACTGGGACTGGCCGATGAGTATCAATAATACCACATGGTAGTAATACATCTGTTATAATGTGGGGAGTATTTAATCTATTACCAGGAGACAGCTGCTCGGAGTGTCCATTCTATTATCATGCAAAATATTTTTCATGTAGCAGATATGTTTATCCCAGTAATGTGTATAAAGATACACAATTCTGTAAGGTACAATGGTATTCTGTTAGGGTGTTCTTCATTGTCAGATGGCACATGTAAAGTTGCTATGAGCTCTTCCATGCTATTTCTACTTTGATACAGTAGGTATTGCTGCAGTTTTTCCTAACTGGGACTGTTCAATTGAACTTAATATACAATGTGAAAGAAGACCTCTTCATTATCTATTCTACAGTGCTGTGTCTGGCTTCCATTATGTTAATACTGAGGGTATCTTTGCTTATTGCTGCTGGCCTTTTATTCCCTCTCATAATGCTGTGAGTATTTTCTTTTACAGCTCACCATCAGAGCAGCAATGTCTTGCTGCTCAGGGCCGTATTTACAAAGTTGGTGCGCGTAGGCCCAATGTTATTTATCATTCCGTCCCTGTTATATCTCAGTAATGCAGACAGGCTGTTATCAGTTCACCATCTTTATTTCACACACACACAGAGATTAGCTTCCCAGTCTCCTCCCACTATTCCAAAGGCGCCAGCCTTCTAACATCCTTCAAAGGTAATTAACTTTATAAAACTTAACACAGCTTATGCAAATACACAACATCTCCCCCCCCCCTCCATTATGCTTCAAAACCTGGAAACCTTATAAAGTACATAGTCATCCAGATGCCTAGGTAAGTTGCTTTGTGTGGGGGCTGAACTTCAGCATATTTCAGTGGCATGTTCAACAGGGGGTGGAGTATTGCCTGATGGGTTTTCTGGTGTTTGTGGCTGTGTAACCACATTCATTATATCATTCCAGAAATGCCAGTTAGAGGCAGTGTCCCGCACCTGTGAAGGCTCAGAAACAGGTTACTAAACTGCTCACATGCCAAGTAGATCCATCCTGCAATTTGTAGGTGACTGGTCCAAACTGACTGTGGATCTGAATGGGGTCAGACAATATGGGATCAAATTTTGACCTGGTTGAGGGTTTCTTATTCTCACCCATTGCCCAACCTTAAGGGTAATTGTCTTGGCTTTTCTTGTTAAATCATGGTAAGCTTTTGTTTTGCCCTGATAGGTATTTACCTTGCTTGCAAGTCTCTGGGTTCTGTTACTTTTATCTGTGGACGTAAACGTGTTAGGGGCAGCCGTAGATTACGGCCTATCATCAGTTTTGCTGGTGATTCCCCAGTTGCACTATGGGGTGCTCACCTGTAGTGCTGTAAAACTGTAGTTAAAGCCTTGCTGAATAGAAGGCCTTCATGTAGGTGTACCTTAAGGCCATTCTTTAAAGTTTTATTAAAACGTTCCACACCTCCCATTGGCCTGTGGATGGTATTGCGGTCTTGCCTTATGCCCTTCAATTGAAGGAAATCTTCAAATTCTTTTGACACAAACTGTGGGCCATTGTCTGTAATGATTTCTAGTGGAAGTCCCCACTGTGAAAACCATCCTTCTAAGGTAGTGATGACAACTTTTGAGGTAATGACCACTGCTGTAGCTACCTCTGGCCATTTAGAGTATAAATCATATGCAACCAACAAATACCTCTGGTGTTGTGGTGCTACGGTTATTGCTCCACATAGTTACATAGTTAAATTGGGTTGAAAAAAGACAAAGTCCATCAAGTTAAACCCCTCCAAATGAAAACCCAGCATCCATACACACACCCCTCCCTACTTTTAATTAAATTCTATATACCCATACCTATACTAAGTATAGAGCTTAGTATCACAATAGCCTTTGATATTATGTCTGTCCAAAAAATCATCCAAGCCATTCTTAAAGGCATTAACTGAATCAGCCATCACAAAATCACCCGGCAGTGCATTCCACAACCTCACGGTCCTGACTGTGAAGAACCCCCTACTTTGTTTCAAATGAATACTTTTCTTCTAGTCTAAAGGGGTGGCCTCTGGTACGGTGATCCACTTTATGGGTAAAAAGGTCCCCTGCTATTTGTCTATAATGTCCTCTAATGTACTTGTAAAGTGTAATCATGTCCCCTCACAAGTGCCTTTTTCCAGAGAAAACAACCCCAAACTTGACAGTCTACCCTCATAATTTAAGTCTTCCATCCCTCTAACCAATTTAGTTGCATGTCTGTGCACTCTCTCCTGCTCATTTATATCCCTCTTAAGGACTGGAGTCCAAAACTGCACTGCATACTCCAGATAAGGCCTTACCAGGAACGTATAAAGAGGCATAATTATGTTTTCATCCCTTGAGTTAATGCCCTTTTTTATGCAAGACAGAACTTTATTTGCTTTAGTAGCCCACAGAATGACACTGCCCAGAATTAGATAATGTGTTATCTACAAAGACCCCTAGATCCTTCTCATTTAAGGAAACTCCCAACACACTGCCATTTAGTGTATAACTTGCATTTATTATTATTTTTGCCCCAAAGTGCATAACCTTGCATTTATCAACATTGAACCTCATTTTCCAGTTTGCTGTCATGTTTTCCAATTTAGACAAATCACTCTGCAAAGTGGCAGCATGCACTTTAGTATATCATCAAAAATAGTACTTTCAATGCCTACCTCCAGGTTATTAATAAACAAGTTGAAAAGCAAGAGCCCTGCGGTATTCCACTAACAACACTGGTCCAATTAGAAAATGTAGTCTATCTTTTAGCCAGTTCTCTATCCAGGTACAAATATTTGTTCCAGGCCAACATTCTTTAATTTAACCAGTAACACTTTTGTGTGGCACTGTATCAAATGCTTTAGCAAAGTCTAAGTAATCACAGTCCCACTGCCATCCCAGAATCGAGGTCTCTACTTACTCTTCTCATAAAAAGAAAATTAAGTTAGTCTGGCAAGAATCTATTACGCATAAAACCTATGCTGGCTCAAACTCATACTATTATGATTTGCTATGTAGTCCAGTATCTTATCCTTTATTAACCCTTCGAAAAGCTTTCCTACCACTGACGTCAGACTAATGGCCTATAGTTTTGAGGCTGAGAACGGGATCTTTTTTGAATAGAGGCACCCACGTTAGCAATTCGCCAGTCTCTTGTCACTATGCCAGATCTCAATGAATCCTGAAAAATTAAGTAAAGAGGTTTGGCAATCCACAGAGCCAAGCTTGCTAATTACCCTGGGGATGAATACCATCTGGCCCCGGACCTTTGTTAATCTTAACATGTTCTAGTCTCTTTGAATTTCTTCATGTTGTGAACCATGTTATTAGAATTGTTACTATTAAGAAGGAAACCTTCACTTACTGGTTCCTCATTTGTGTAGACAAAAATATGAGTTTAGAATCAGCGCTTTTATTTTTGTTTTCATCACCAGCTGACCCCCCTCTGATAGTAAGGGTCCCACCCCTTCCCTGCTTCATTTTTTTTACTATTAACATATTTTAAAAAATTATTTTGAATTTTTTTTAATGCTTTGCTGCCAATATCCTTTTCTATATGAATTTTAGCTTGCCTTATAGCTTCTTTGCATGATTTATTGGCCTCCTTGTACCTTAATGTTTTGGCTGTACCAACTGAATTGTATCCCATGCGGCTTGGGGAAAAGGCATAACTTGTTAGTGGAGCAGCCATTTTTCTTCAAATTTTTCCCCACTGAGTAAGCATGGTTCACAGTTTTGAATCAAGGTTTCAATTTGATGTCTATGCAGGCCACCATACTGGTTCTCTGCAAGCTGTTTTGTTCTTACCACTCCCAAATGTCCTTCATGGGCCATCCTGAGGACTGCTGTCCAGGGTGACAACTCTGTTCTCACTTGGTAGTATGACTGAGGTGTCCTGGTAAAACAGATGGCCATTCTCCACGTAAGTAGTTTAGTATTTCTTGAATCACTGGGTCATTCAGAGATGAGGTCACCAAATCTTGTGGTGTAACTGTGAAGACTAAGGAATTGGACATCATCAATGTGTCTTCTTCCTCCTGTTGCAGTCTTTGTCTCCTCAGACTTAAGGACTATACATGACCGGTAATCTGCAACTTGATTCAATTTTCCTGGTCGTGTAGCGAACTTCAAAGTTGTATTGATATAACCTGTCTGACCATCTGTGAATATGAAGAGGGCGATGGCCAGATCCTGATATAGACAGCAAGGAAGTTAGGGCTTGGTGATCAGTTCTCAGGGTAAACTTCCTGCCATAAAGAAATGATGCCACTTTTCACAGCCCATATACAGCCAGTGCCTCCCCCTCTCTGCTGCGTATTTCTGCCTCAGCTGGAGAGAAGCTCGAAAAGCAAAAGCAACAGGGTGTTCACTCCATGCTGAATCTGTGATAAGACTGCACCTAATGGCAACAGCTGAAGCATCACAAGAGACAATGTAGGTGCCTTTGTTGAAAAATGCGCAAGGGTTGGTTGCTGAAGCAATACAATGTCTCAGTGTACAGACTGCTTGGGAACATGCTGGTGTCCACTCCCAGTGCACATCTTTTCTAAGTAAGGCACGTAATGTTGTTGTGATTTCTGCATAGTCAGCTACAAAACCGAAATAATAGTTTGTGAATCCTAAGAAATGAAGCAAGTTCTGCTCTGTCTTTTGGCTCAGTAATTGATGTATGGCCTCAACATGGATTGCAAGGGTTGAATTCCAGTGATGAGAGTCTATGACCTACAATGTCAACTTCAGTTTGTGTGAAAACACATTTTGTGTCATTCAAGGTGAGGTTATAGTCCATCAGCCTGTGAAATACCTGATCAAGGATTGCATTGTGTTCTCTAGCGACTGTGCATGAATGAGTATGTCATCCGGATAAATGGTTACCCCAGGGATTCTGCAAAAAACAGTTACCATGATTTTTCTGGAACAGCTTGGAGCAGAACAGCCAAATGGCATGCATTTGAAACGGTAAAGTCCCTGATGTGTAATGAAAGCTGTCAGGTTTCTGGCCTGCCAAGAGAGGGGAATTTATACATAGCCTTTTCGGAGGTCCAGCTTTGTGAAAAATTATGACCCATGGCATTGGGAAATGAGGTCTTCTGTAGTGGTTAGAGGGTAACAGTCAGGTATTATTGCTTTGTTTACCTGACGTAGGTCCACACATAGCCGAATTTGCCCATCTTGTTTTTAGCGATTACTAAATTGGAAACCCATGGGGAAGAGTCAATTGGTTCTATAATATCTTCCTGCAACAGCTTATTCAGCTCTGTTTCTATTGCAGCAGGTATAGCTAGAGGGGGCCTGCGCAGAGGCTGCATCACTGGAGACACCTGGGTGTTTAACATTGGATTGTGAGAAAATTTGCATATGCAACCCAGCCCAGTAAAAACCTGGGGATATTTATTCTTCCAGATAGTGTCTACTATGTGTATTTCTCTGTGACAAAAATGGAAAGCTTCCTAAATGCTTGTTTTGGTGTGTAACAGGTAAGGTTACTTTGCCCAAGACTGAAATTTGGGTATTACTGTAACCTGTTAAGCAGGTAAGTGTATACTGGAGGGGGTAAAGCCGAAAATATGCATTGTATGTAGCAGAGTTTATAATAGAAACCTTTGCTTCAGTGTCCAAAAGCAGTGGAATTGTGACATTAGCAATAACACAGTGGCAGAGTTTGACATTTTCATTATCCTTACCCATCGCATTAATCTCACTATTAGGTGTCAGTCATTTTGTTCTAGATTATGAACTGGTGTGTTTGGCACTGAGCGGCAGAATTTAGCAAAATGGTTCAATTTGTTACAGTGCCTGCAGCACTTCCCTTGTGCTGGGCACAGTTTCATGCCACCTTTATGGCGGCGGCCTCCACAATTGAAGCAGTGTGCATTGGATGTACTGTCAGTCAGCTTGTGTACATGAACAGGGACCTCACTCCCTCCTGAAGGGGGCAGCATAATGCTGGCCTCCAGGCTCCAGCAAAGCCATTTCCATTTGGCACCCCAGCTCCACAGCTTTTTGTAAAGTAAGTGTATCTGGTTCCATAAGTAACTACAAGCATTTGTAGTTTTTTCAATAAGTTGGTCTCTAATCATTTCATCGTGCAAGGGACCAAATTTTCAGGGGACTCCTACCAGCCTCGGCTCTGCAACATAGTGACGAATAAGTTCCCCTTCAGCCTGACAGTGCCTGCGAAACTGAACTCTGGCCACTAAAGCATTTGGGGCAGGTTTAAAGTAATTCTCCAGAGCCTGTACTGTGCCAGTGTATGAGGAATCTGCTCCCAGAGTTGTAAAAATGCGGTATGCTTCAGAGCCCAGGGAGTGAAGTAACAGGGCCCTTTTTCTCTCAGGGGAGGTCTCATCCAGGCCAGATGCCAGTAAATAGATAGAAAACTGTTCATACCAGAGATCCCAAGACACTGCAGGCTCTCCTGGGTGCTGCAGAAACTTTTCAGGGGGATGCACAGAGGGTTCAGATGTCCTTGTCGCCATTGTTATATCTCAGTAATGCAGACAGGCTGTTATCAGTTCACCATCTTTATTTCAAACACACACAGAGATTAGCTTCCCAGTCTCCTCCCACTATTTCCAAGGCTCCAGCCTTCTAACATCCTTCAAAGGTAATTAACTTTATAAAACTTAACACAGCTTATGCAAATACACAACAGTCACCTCCCTTTTATTCAATCAAATTTTGATCATCAGAACCAGAGCAATGGGGATTGGTGTACAGGAAATTTTAAAAACAATATCTCCTGCACCTCCCCAGTGTTTCTGAACCAATGTGGGTGTGATTGAGGCAACATGCCACCCCCTAAAATCCTGCTGCCCTAGAACCGGGCCTTGGTGGCCTCTCCACAAAACCAGGCCTGCATGCTGCTACTTAGTACAGCCCAAAATAATTGAATCAACAGATCTTCACAAAGGAAGAGGACTACAAGTTGAGAGAGGTTGCCGGGACAGTGAGTGCATTACAGGAGCTGAACCAGAAAATGGAGAAACTCCAGCAGGAGCTTCTACAGATGAAACTTAAGAAAATTCAGGTACTGCACTCAAGACTGCGAGAGGGAAGAAATACAGCTGGAAGGACTCCAGACGCGAATACCAGCATTACAGAAATGTGTCTGGAGCAGTGCAAGACACATCATCTCAATCAATACAGACCCAGCGGCAACAGAAGAGGGGGGCAGCAATGGGCGCTAGATTTGCGCCATCGTATGCCAACCTCTTCATGGGACTGTGGGAGAGATTGCTCATCTATGATGATAACAATCCCTTTCGATCACAGATAGTTTGCTATTATCGTTACATAGACGATCTGATTTTGATCTGGGATGGTGAGGCCCCTCTTATTAATTCATTTATTAATTATCTTAATGATACTGATTGGGGCATCAAACTCACCAGCGATATTAACACCCATGAACTATCTTTTCTTGACATCCAATTTAAAGTGGTCAAAGGATGTATTGTCACGGACCTTTACCGTAAGCCGATTACTCGCAATACCTTGCTCCATGCCAACAGCTGTCATCCAGCTAGCACTTTACGAAGTGTACCAATTAGTCAATTTTTGAGACTACGGAGGTTATGTACAACCTGGGAGTCCTTTAATACTCAAGCTATGACTCTTTGGGACCTTTTTACTGAACGAGGCTACTCCCTACAGGACATTAAGTCTGCATATGATAGAGCAGTTGGCACTAGTCGTGAGGATCTTTTGAAAGATAAGTTCCGTGGGTGTGCACGGGCACGACATAAGAAATTGAGAGATTCCTCTAATAGAACATGTCCCCGTATTATCACAACCTATTCTAAAGATACACCCTTTATTCGGAAGACCATTAACAAATACTGGAAAATTCTCACACAAGACCCCCATCTTAAAAGTATCTTACCATCTCAACCTAATTACACATATAGGAAAGGACGCAGTTTGGGATCTAGACTCTCTCCCAGTCTATATATGGACACCAAACACACACGAACCACACACTGGCTGGACATTAAGGGCTGCTATAGGTGTGGGGTCCCTCGATGTGGCTCGTGTAGATACATGAGACCTCGAAGTACTTCACTGGGTAATAATAGCCCTAGACGCTTTCGAATTGGCTTTTTATGCCAATTGTGGCACGAAATTCGTAATTTATCTGATTACTTGCATTTGCGGCTCTAAGTACGTAGGCAAGACGAGCAGACCTGTTAGGAAACAGGATATCTGAACATTTAAATTGTGTGTCCAGAGGTGACACCAGGTCTGCTGTGGCCAAGCATCTTTTGATTGCATTGCGGCGAAGTCTGTGTAATATCATTCCAGATAATTGATAGAGTGGTAAATGATACAAGGATTGGGAGATATCGAGATTTCCTCTGTCACGTAGAGAGGCCTTTTGGATTTATAATCTAGACACTGTTTGTTCCAAGGTTTAATACGAGAGTGGGGAATGACTTGTTTTGTTTGGGCGTTAATCATTTCGTGTACTTATTTATTTGGTTTATATAAATTTCATACTGGTAACTTGGAACTGCCCCCCTCTTTACTAGTCAGTTTAATTTTTCATTTTTATTTTTCTTTCTTTTCTCATTTTTCATTTTTCATTTTTCGTTTCCCATCTCTCTTATTTTCTCCCCCCCTCTCTTTTTTGTTTGTATATATGTAAACAGAAAATGTAATCAATTATTGGTATGGCATAATTTATTTTTCATATTTTCTATAGATTTAGATTTTCTTATTTTCATTTCTGTGGTTGTTTTCGCAATTCTCTTTTTCAATATGTCACATGTTTATATTGTTTATATTATTTATATAATTTGATATGATTTTTCATTTTGTGACTATTATGCCAATTCCTTTCCCGGGATACAATTATAGATGTTTATTTTGATAGATATTTTCGTATTTATGAATTAACACATGTTAGTGGCCTTTCTTGGTCTTAAACTAATTTGCATTTTTAATTGATATGGTTTTATAAGCTAGATCCCTGCAGGGGGCGCTTTAGCTTCTGATGAAGTGACTTTGGGTCACGAAACGCGTTAAGCCGTTCCCCTGCCTGCTCCTACAGTGTGGTTTTACTTATGCTCAATAAAGATTGGACTTTTAATCAAGTTTGGTTTCCCCGGAGCCTGTCTGCCGATGTTGTCCATACAACCTAACTTGTTATGCCTTTGCGCTTCCGCAGCCAGAGCGGCTTTGGACGGATCGCTGCGAATACAGGCCCAGTAACGCTCCCGGCATCTCCAGTCGCAGGGATGGCGTCTGCCCATATGCGTTTGCCAGCGGCAACAAGTGCAAGACGTGACTGGGTAGGAAAAGGCAATATATCCCCAGATGCGGCAAGTTTCAGAGACTGGCAAAGAAATAGCGGTACAATAATATTTTTAACCTATTTGCCTATAACTTGTCTAGCGTGGAGACCCTCATTGTTGAATAAGGGGTTCAATTTTGTGCTTATACTTACCAATTTGCTGTTTAATTTACTAGAGCACTGAAATTGAAGGCATAATGACAATTACATTTAATATTCCTTAGTCCCCCCTGGCGAGCATTCACCAACGGGTTAATCGCCCTCCGGGCCAAATGACAGGACCTCCCCTTAATCTCGAAAACACTTTAAAAAATGTGTACCGGTTTATAAGAAACCTGACTGTATGCAGGGAAATTCCCCCTTCGTTTTACTTGCTCTGACTGCTGCTGATAGGAAACTTCAGACGGTCCCTAACTGCTCTGCCAGGAAATGATCATACTTTCAAACGACAGGGGGAGCCCCCAAACTTACTTCTCAGAACTGAAGCAGCTTTTGTTTGTTTCCCTGTAACAATTCTGTAGATTTGTATCCACATACCCAGTGTTGTCTGTATATTCTGATTATTAATCAGTCTTGCTGTATCGGCTTTTATGGCAGATATTATTTGACTTGTGCTGTTTTTGATCATTTGTGACAATCCCCTAAGCTTAACCTCCCAAATGAAGCCCAGACGCCACACGAGCATGTGCGTAGTCTTGGTATTGCTAAGATGTTTACGAAGTTACAAGAAATTACAGCCCCCACTGTGCCGACTTTGAAAGCATAAATCATTTGTTTGTTTGGGCTTCTGGTGCAGTAAGTTCATGTTTATATTTGCTTTACAAAATACAGCATTTCTAATATTATTCTATTTTTAGACTTTTAGTGCCCCTTTAATTCCCAGAAAAGGGGGTCTCTCTCTCTCGCTCTCTCTCTCCCCTCTCCCCGACCTTCCTCTGTGGGCTGGAAGTTCAATAACTCCCCTTGTAAGAGTTAGTTAAGGAAGGCTGTTGGTTGCAGGAGGCAGCCATGTGGGGCCAAGCCATTACCTCCCGTGGAACGGGTTATGTTTGGTGATGCTGCAGAAGTTGGGCGCGTGCACTCTGGAGCGTCACAAGCGGAACCCGGAAGTGACGTCAAATTCTCGAGGCAGATGACGTGGGCAACCGGTTCGGTTCAGCAGAGGCAGCGCACACATGGTGCAGTTACGTAGGAAGGTAGGAACTCCGCTCGGTCATCCTGATTCTTGCCGGCATACAGGTAGCATCGTGTAGTTGCGCAGGATGTGCACAGAACGCCATTTTGGCCAAGGCGATAGTTGGCAGCATTTGAATGAACACGGAAGTGTTCTTTGCCGCCAGAAATTGTGGTAATTATGGCGTGTAAGCCCTGAACATGCATGTATTATTATTAACCCATAGAGAGGGTAAGAAAACGTCTTTTTATGCCTGCAAGATGTTATGCCTTTTTTAAGGAGGCGAGACTTCCTGTTGAGGCCATTTGCTGTGGTCCTGCTACATTGGGTGTTTCTATTGCAATAGAAGAGCACAAGTATGGAGTCTGTTATGCCGGGCAAGACACTTTATCCCAAAGGGAAAAGGTGAGACTATTTTTCTTTTTATAAAGAAACTACTTGGCCAAGTTTACAGTTCTAATACTGTTTAACTGTGATTGTACAGCCTTCCTGCCGCAGTGAAAAAAGATAAGACTACTTCTCAATTCGGGTTCTCAAAGTAATCAAGCATTTGCAGAGTCGCTGGCAGCTGTCCTAAACCCAGGTAGTGGTGCAAGGAATTCAGGAAGTGGCTGGCTCTAAGAAAAGACCAAGGCATCATATTCCAGACAGAATAACTGTCGGAAGTCTCCGAAGGTGAATTATCTGATTTGTCTGAAGTGCAACTCTCCTTTAAGGCTCAGAAAGGAAGGAAGAGATTGATTCCGAAGAGGAGTCCAATTTTGATGTGGCTGTAATTGAACCGTTAATTAAGGCAGTACGTCAAACTTTAACATTTCCCACAGAGTCTTCCAAGGTTTCTTCAGCAGACAAATTTTTTCCTTCCTTGAAAAAGATCATCATGTTCCCAGTGCATGCCTCAATAAAAGAAATTATCAGCACAGAGTGGAGGAAAACTGAGAAGAGACCTCAAACGGTGGGGAAGTTTCAGGAAAAAGTATCCCTTCGAAGATGAGAGTGCAAAATTTTGGGATTCCCCTCCCAAGGTGGATGTTGCTGTAGTCAGGCTTGCTAGTAAGACAACATTGCCAGTGGATGGTGCAGCAGTCTTTGGAGAGCCTATGGAGAAAAAGAGGGAATTTAATCTGAAAAAATCTTTTGTGGCAGCTGGAGCAGCATGCAGACCCAGCGGTGGCTCTGACATCAGTTTCTAGAGCAGTGAAAGTATGTCTCTTAAATATAGAAGAAGCTATCTCATCTAATGTTAAAAGGCCAAAATTATTGAAATGCAATATTAAATATTGCAAATTGGGGATTGACTTTGTCAGAAGCTTGTCAATTTAGTGCATTTCATGACCAGATCTATGGCACTCTAAGTGGCAGCAAGGAAAGCACTGTGGCTGAAACCCTTGGGCAGTGGATGCAGCCTCAAAAACAATTTTTATGCCAACTTCCCTTTGAGGGAGAAATGCTGTTTTGGCGAAAATTTGGATGCCATTATCAAGAAGGACTTGGGAGGAAAAAGTGTTTTTCTTCCTCAAGAGACCAAAAAAAAAAAAGCAAGCGAGGCAGATATGAGGCACCATATTTCAGAGACAAGATAGATCTTTTAGATCATCAAAGCAATACCAAACCAGGGAAGGAATATTCAAGACAATCCTCCTGGAGGTCTGGGCATCCAGGTGCCAGGAGTAATTTAAAAAGTTTTTTGATCAAGTTCTTCCTCATCTGCTTCAACACAGCAACAATGAGGGTACCTTGGTCCACACAGAGATAGGAGGCAGGTTGACCTTATTCACTCAAGTCTGGACCAGAAGTGTAGAAGACAGATGGGTTTGTGACACAATTCGAGAAATGTTTTCATTTGGAAATTTTCAACAATCCCAAAAGGGATTATTTTCTAATTTCTTCATTCCGGAATGCAGAAATAGTCCAGAATCTGGTTCAGGAATATTGAATCAGCTGTTCGTCTAAAAAGCAGTAGAGATAATCCTGTCTCAAGAGAGGAAAGGATTTTATTCAAGCCTTTTCAAGACCGTATTGGATATGAGAAAACTGAACAAGTTCTTGGAAAGAAAAAATTCAAGATGGAATCCTTAACTTCCATCATTCAAGCCGTATGGGTAGGAGAATTGGCTCACAAATATAGACTTGAATACTTTCACATGCCAATCTTTCTAGAACACAGGAAGTATCTGCAATTTGCAGTTCACTTACAATTCAGATGCCTACCTTTCAGGCTGTCATAATCGTCATGGGTCTTCACAAAGGTCCTTGTCACCTTGATAGCCGAGTTGAGGAAAGAAGGAATATCAATTTTCTATTATTTCGACGATATCTTGGTGAATGCAAGCTCAAGGGAAGAAGCAAGGCAGCACACAGAAAGGGTGTTAGAATTTCTGCAAATACATGGTTGGATAGTCAACATCGAAAAAAGTCACCTAAGTCCGTCAAAATCACTACCTTTTCTGGGGGCATATTTTCAGACAAAGAAGAATTGATGAATCTTCCAGTCCAGAACAACAGATGATGTTTCAGGCAATAGAAGACTTCAAAGGCTGAGCAATGGTAACAGTGCATCAATGTTTAAAGATCCTAGGCTTAATATCTTCAACTATAAAAGTAGTTAAAGGAGAAGGAAAGCTACGGAGGCATTTTATTACCAATAGATTAGCTGCAATAGTGCAAGATAAAATGCTATATTTATTCTGTAGAATGTTTTACCATACCTGAGTAAAAAGCTCTAGAAACTCTCTGTTTGTTTAGAATAGAAGCTGCAGTATTAATGTGGTGTGACATCACTTCCTGCCTGAGTCTCTCTCTCTGCTCTGGGCTCAGATTACAGTAGAGAAGGGAGGGGGCGGGGAAAAGGAGCAAACTGAGCATGCTTTTGCCCAGGGCAATGAGGTTTAAGCTGAAAGGCAGGAAGTCTGATACAGAAGCCCGTGTGTACACAATAGAAGGAAAGAAATTCAGTGTTTCTTTTGACAGGGGACTCAGAGCAGCACTACTTTGGGGGTTTACTGGTATATTTAGATGGACCTTTCTGATAAGGCTTACTTAATTTTAATCTTTCCTTCTCCTTTAAGTGGACAAGATGGCATTTAAGAGACCTGCAAAAATTCTTACTAAGAAAAGTAAAAAACCCACAACTGAATATGCACAAAAAGTTACGGTTGCCTCAAAGAAAAAAAGTCTACATCTGGAAGAACCAGTATGGTTAATACTGACTACCTGTAATGGAAATGGAAGGTTTCCAAGATGGCGACGGCGTCCAAAATGGCGACTCCCGACCTCACCATGTGGATCCTGTTGGTCGCGGCTCTATGACGCCCTCATCCTCCCGTCTGCCGATTGGTCGCCGGCGACGGAATGTCGCCGGCGTCAGAACGTGCGCTGGCGTCAAAACGTCAGCGTCAGGACGTCGGAACCAACGCCATTGCGTCCAATTGGCGCCAAAACCTGGCCTATATTAAGCCTCTGGACATTGCTGTCATTGCCCAAATATAGGTCTTACTTTGTGTATTCCTGGGTGTGATTATTGCTTCTGATCTCTTGTGTACCGACGTCTGCTTGTCTATTGGATTGATTCTTCGCTGCCTGAACTGAACTTTGGCCTGGACTTCGACTATTCTCTCGTCTCATCCCTTTGTACTTTCGATATCGGCTTGCTACCTGCCTCCTCCTTGGTCCTCACTCCAACTGCGCCTTCGGGCCTTACAGTATATTTGGGCCATGGACCCGTCTGAGGAGGCCTCTGCTCAGCCTGACTTTGGGAGAGCTTTCAGAGGAATTGCCTCTCGCATCGGAGGCCTACGAAGCCCGGCAGACCCACCTTTGGTCCAAGCTCTTGAAGCTATTTTGGACAAATTGTCGGCTCTCTCACCCACGATCCAGACTCCTGCTGACGCCTCGGCTATGATTCCTGTGGCACCGATTCATGTCTCCGAACCTCGCATTCCGGCCCCGCCACTCTTCAGCGGTGACTCTGAGGCCTGTAGAGGATTCATAAACCAGTGCGAGATCCAGTTTACTTTGCTTCCCCATCAATATGTCTCCGAACGTGCAAAGGTGGGGTACATCATTACTCGCCTGACTGGGAAAGCGTTGGAATAGGCATCACCGCTATGGGAGAAGGAGGATCTCTTAATCGATGACTCCAAGGCCTTTATCCGAGAACTACGCACAGTGTTTGATGCTCCTGGCCGGGCAGCGTCCGCTTCTTCACGCTTATTCCAGATTCGTCAGGGAACACATTCTGTACCTGAATATGCGATTGAATTTCGCACATTGGTCGCTGAAACCAGCTGGAAATAACGACAGTTACCATGCCGCTTTCTATAATGGGCTGTTCTATGCGCATTAAGGACGATCTGGTTTCCCGTGAGGTGCCCACACGCTGGGTAGATCTTATCGCCCCTGGCAGTCAAGGTGGATACCCGACAAAGGGAACACCAAGCTATTAAAGAACGAGTAAGGAAGGTCCAACCTCCTTTGGCTCCTCGCTTCCAGAGCGCCATTTCTTCCTAACCCTGCTGCTACCTCTCCTTCGACTCATGTCTCTTCTCCTGCTCCCACTGAAGAGCCAATGCAGATTGGACCGTGCTCGTCTTTCCGAACAGGAAAAGTTACGGAGAAGAGCTGCAGGACTTTGCTTATATTGCGGAGGCAAATCCCACTTCGCCCATGAGTGCCCTGTGAAGTCGGGAAACGCCAGCGCCTAGGTAAGTTTGGGGAAACTTACCTGGGCGGAATTGATCATTTTCCCCAATCTTCTGCTCATCGTTTTCTTCTCCTGGTACAGATCAAGCTTGCTTCCAAGATCATTTCTACCCACGCCTTCCTTGATTCCGGCGCAGCTGGGAATTTCCTGGATAAAGTCTTTGCGGAACGTCATTCCATTCCTCTGCAAACCCTGGCTGTACCACTCCGAGTCCTAGCCATTGATGATCAACCACTCTCTTCTGCTTTCATTTTCAAGTCTTCACAAGAATTATTCTTCAAAGTGGGCACCCTGCACTCAGAGAGACTTTCGTTTCTGTTGATCGACTGCCCGTCTACTCCAGTTGTCCTAGGACTCCCCTGGTTGCGTATTCATAACCCGGTCATTGACTGATCCGCAACTCAAATCTGTCGCTGGAGCTCATTTTGTCAACAAAACTGCCTTCCGGCTCAGCCCCTTGTCAAAGTTTCATCTGTGGTTCCTAATCCTTTCATCCTCCTGATTACCAAGACTTCACTGATGTCTTCAATAAGAAATCCGCTGAGACACTTCCTCCTCATCGGTCGTCATGACTGCCCTATCGACCTCCTGCCTGGCACCATGCCCCTCGAGGACGTACCTATCCGCTCTCTCCATCCGAAACTGCAGCGATGAAAGAGTATATCCAGGAAAATCTCCTATGAGGCTTTATTCATCCTTCTTCTTCTCCTGCTGGTGCAGGATTCTTCTTTGTTGAAAAGAAAGATGGCAGCTGTACGACCCTGCATCGACTACCGCGGTTTGAACAAAATCACTATAAAGAACCGCTACCCTCTACCCCTTATATCAGAGTTGTTTGATCAGCTGAAGGGTGCCAGCATTTTCACCAAACTAGATCTTCGTGGGGCTTACAATCTCATCCGGATCAGAGAAGGGGATGAATAGAAGACTGCATTTAATACTCGCGATGGGCACTACGAGTACCTCGTGATGCCGTTTGGACTCTGTAACGCTCCCGCAGTCTTTCAAGAGCTAGTCTTATCTCGATTGAGGAAGAATAAATCTTTTCGCCAAGCTTGAAAAGTGGCTCCTTTGAAGTTTCTTCTATCCCCTTCCTGGGGTACATTATTTCCCAACAAGGTTTCAAGATGGATCCAGCAAAGGTTTCTGCAATTCAAGATTGGCCGCTCCCCACCAGCACTAAGGCTATCCAGAGGTTTATTGGTTTTGCCAATTATTATAGGCAGTTCATCAAAGGCTTTTCTTCCAAGATCTCCCCTATTCTGTCCCTTATTCGAAAAGGGGGGAAACCTCGAAGTTGGTCCCCTGAAGCCTTAGAAGCATTCAAAACTCTCAAAGACTCATTTTCCTTCTGCTCCTATCCTCAGACATCCAGACCCTCTTCTTCCTTTCTTCATAGAAGTTGAATGCTTCCGACGTCGGGGCCGGGGCTGTTTGTCTCAAAGATCCTCACATGATAGAAAATTGCATCCCTGTGCTTTATTTTCTAAAAATTTTTCTTCTGAACAGAACTATGATGTGGGGAAACCGTGAGCTGTTGGCCGTCAAACTGGCATTAGAAGAATGGAGACATCTGTTGGAAGGCTCTTCAATACCAGTCTCTATCTTCACCGACCATAAGAACCTAGAATACATCCAGTCCCTCAAACGCCTTAATCCCAGGCAAGCTAGGTGGGCTCTTTTCTTCTCCAGGTTCAACTTCATTATTACATTCCGCCCGGGTTCCCGGAACAAGAAGGCTGACGCCCTATCTAGGAGTTTCCTTCCTGAAGGCATGTGTTCTGAGGATCCCGAACCCATTGTGCCTTCTACCAAATCATTGCTGCCTTGCTTCCCACCATGGCTTCCCAGTTATCATCGGCTCAAACCTCTGCTCCTGACAATACCCCTTTGGGACTCGCATTTGTTCCTCCAGAACTTTGTCAATCCATCCTGTTTCAATCCCATAACTCTAAACAGGCTGGGTCATCCTGGGAATCAAAAAGACCACCGAACTTCTGTCTCGTTTGGTCTGGTGGCCCTCTCTCCGGAAAGACTTAAGAACTTTGTCTCTTCTTGCTCCACTTGTGCCACCTCTTAGTCCTGTCACTCCCCTCCTAAAGGTCTACTTCTGCCGTTACCCATTCCATCCCGACCTTGGACTCATCTGGCGATGGATTTCATTGTGGATCCTTCCTGTGTCTCTTGGGCATACGGTCATCTGGGTCGTGATCGACAGGTTCAGTAAGATGGCTCATTTTATTCCTCTACGCAAGTTACCTACTGCTTCAAGAACTTTCAAAACTATTCATTCAACATATCTTTCGCCTTCATGGATTTCCGGCTGAAATAGTTTCCGACAGAGGTTCCCAATTCGTTTCTAAGTTTTGGAGATCGTTTATGCAAGGCTCTACATATTTCTCTCCAATTTTCTTCTGCCTATCACCCTCAATCCAATGGAGCTGCAGAGAGGGTTAATCAAGCACTGGAACAATTTCTTCGTTGTCATGTATCTTTATGTCAAGATGACTGGGCAGATTTACTCCCTTGGGCTGAATTCGCTCATAATAACTCCATGCATGATTCCTCTGAGAGGTCCCCATTCTTTTGTGTATACGGTCTAAATCCTCTTGCATTTCTCAAGATCTCCTTCTTACAAATGTTCCCGCTGCCAACGATCAAGCCGTCCACATGCTCGCTATCTGGCTTCTCCACCAAAGCCAATTTGAAAAGAGTTCCCTTTCCCAAAAAAAATTTGCCGATAGGAAAAGGATTTCGTCTCCTCAATATAACCTTGGTGACAAAGTCTGGCTGTCTACTCGAAACATTCATCTCAAGGTACCCAACTCCCAAGCTCGGTCCGAAATTCATCGTCCTTTTCCAGTTATTGAAATTATTAATCCTGTGGCAGTTCGTCTTCAACTTTCCCCTGAAGATGCGGGTTCCCAACGTATTTCATGTTTCTCTTCTCAAGCCTGCAACATCATCATCTTCTTCTTCTTCTTCTCCCACTCCTGTCCTTGTGGATGGTCATCAGGAGTTCGAAGTCAAGAGAATCTTGGATTCCCGAATTTCCAGGGGTGTGTTGCAGTACCTCATAGAATGGAAGGGTTTCGGTCCTGAGGAGTGCTCCTGGGTGAAGGATTCTGATGTCCACGCTCCGTATCTTATCCGAAAATTTCATTAGCAATTTCCTTCCAGTCCCAGTCATGGTGGTCCTGAGGCCCCCCCCTAAGGAAGGGGGTACTGTAATGGAAATGGAAGGTTTCCAAGATGGCGACGGCGTCCAAAATGGCGACTCCCGACCTCACCATGTGGATCCTGTTGGTCGCGGCTCTATGACGCCCTCATCCTCCCGTCTGCCGATTGGTCGCCGGCGACGGAATGGTCGCCGGCGTCAGAACGCGCGCCGGCGTCAAAGCGTCAGCGTCAGGACGTCGGAACCAACGCCTTGACACCATTGCGTCCAATTGGCGCCAAAACCTGGCCTATATTAAGCCTCTGGACATTGCTGTCATTGCCCAAATATAGGTCTTACTTTGTGTATTCCTGAGTGTGATTATTGCTTCTGATCTCTTGTGTACCGACTTCTGCTTGTCTATTGGATTGATTCTTCGCTGCCTGAACTGAACTTTGGCCTGGACTTCGACTATTCTCTCTCGTCTCATCCCTTTGTACTTCGATATCGGCTTGCTACCTGCCTCCTCCTTGGTCCTCACTCCAACTGCGCCTTCGGGCCCTTACACTACCGATGCGTCAGGTTCCAGTTGTGGAGCCCATTACAAAGAACACTTCACTCAAGGGTCTTGGTTCATTAGGCAGACACCTTCAAATGTGCTTGAGTTAAGAGCAATCAAAGAAGCCCTTTTTGCTTTTTCAGATCTGCTGAGAGGAAACAGCATAAAGATAATGTCTGACAATGTTACAGCAGTCGCTTACGTGCAAAAGCAAGGGGGAACCAGAAGCATGACACAGAATCCGTGCCAATATTTCATTGGGCAGAAAGATATCTGGAAAATTTATCAGAAGTACACCTGCCAGGCACAGAAAATCTAAGAGCAGACTTTTTGAGTCGAGTAGATTCTGAAGAGTGGAGTCTTCTCGAGGACATCTTCCAGGAGTTGGGGATGGGGGATGCCAGAGGTAGATGCCATGGCTTCATCAAAAATGCCAAAGATTCTACTCAAGATATCCTTGCAAGGAAGCACTGGCCATGGACGGTCTAAGAAAGGATTGGTCAAGAGGTCTAATTCATGTTTTTCCCCCAATTCCACTGATATGGAAAGTCCTGAAGAAAGTGGATCGGGAGTCGGTCGATTCGATAGTGGTGGTTCCTTTCTGGCCAAGAAGACCCTGGTTTCCATTGCTTTGCAAATTAACCTTGTAAGGTCACAAGAAAATTCTGAAGTTCCCAGAATGGTTATCACAGGGAACATTTCTGTACCAGGAGGAAGATCACCTAGCCTTAGTGGCGTGGAGGTTGAAAGGCAGAGGCTTAAGAAGTTTTCTTCTGATGTCAAGGAAAAATTCTACCTCAACTCAGTATTATAAAATCTGGGACACTTTTGTTCAGTTAACAGCCTCTCAGGGGCAAGACCCAACCTGCTTGATAGCGCCTCTACTGGGGAATTTTCTATTTTCAGGCTATGAAAGGGGTCTCCAGTTAAGTACACTTAAAGTTCAAGTGTCAGCCGTTTCAGCATTGACAGGAGCACGTTGGGCATCAGATCCTTTGATCCAAAGATTCTTTAATGCATTTATGAGAATTAAACCATGCATAAAAAGAATTTCACCCCCATGGGAACTGCCATTAGTGTTGGATGTTCTTTCGAATGCTCCTTTCAAACCATTGGAGGAAACTTCATTGTGGAATCTCACCTTAAAGGTCATATTATTGGTGGCAGTTACTTCAGCATGTGGAGTGAGAGAGTTGGCTGCCTTGTCTGCATCAGAACCGCATACAGTGATTTTAAAAGACAAGGTGGTACTTCGACCCACCTTTAAATTTCTGCCAAAAGTCATATCAAAATTCCATATGGATTTAGAGGTGTCTCTTCCTTCCTTCTGTCCATTTCCAAAGTCAGAGAAAGAGGTGCGTTGGCACACATTAGATTTGGTCAGAGTGATAAAGACGTACCTGGAGAGAACTAAAACATACAGGAAATCAGATCATTTATTTGTCATTCCCTGTGGATTCAGGAAAGATCAAGCTCCTTCTAAGAAGACATTGAGTTCCTGGATTGTCTCTGCAATTGTAAAGGCTTACAATATAGCAGGCAGGAAGGTTCCCCGGGGATTAAAAGCCCATTCTACCAGAGCATTGGTAAGTTCCTGGGCAATGGAAGCCAAAGCATTGCCAGAACAATCTGCAGAGCAGCAAAGTGGTCGTCAGTCAAATTATTCATAAAACATTATAGACTGGACGTCCTGGCCTCCCAAGAAGCTAGATTTGGGAGGAAGGATTTGCAATGAGTTGGAGGAATGAAGACCGCATAGGGCAGATATGGGGCTAGGCAAGGCCCCCCCTTCCCCCTAAGGTGTGGCCTTTTTTAGCCTCCCCCACCCTGCCCAGCTAGCCCCCTCAGGTGAGAACAATGGAAGGGTGATAGCAGTTGCGGGAGAAAGAGGGGCGTGCTGGGGGAGGAAGCAGAGGAGGAGTTTTGGTGGATGGCAGGGTTTTTAAGGGGTTGCGGTTTGTTCAGGAGCTGATTACTTACATGTTTTTGTTTCCGCAGGATCTACGCAGCAGCAGCAGCAGAAGGATTTCGTCGGCAGCAGAGGAATGGAGTCATCGAGGGAAGCAGTACTGGCGTCAGGACAGAAGGTGCCCAGAAGGAGGATCTTGCGTCCAAAGAGATTTCTGGATGAAGGTGAGCAGGAGATCGCAGGAGGGATCGAGGGACCTCGACCGAAGAAGAAGGTAAGATTTCTTGCGAAGGGCATTGCATCCAGGACCAGACCGGCGGTGTGCAGAGTTGAAGAGGAAGGAGGCATCGGTGGTGAATCATCGCGAGAATGCGGCTGGGAACCAGATGATGTCATCGAAAGGATGGAAAGAGCTGAAGACGAGTCTTACACTGGGAGTTCAAGAGGCAGGGCGCAGCAGGGGGGAGCGGCTCATGGGAGGTCACATAGGAGGGAGGGGGCAGGAACAAATCTCCCACTGCCACCAATGTTGATTTGGGTAATGTTCAGAGGGGGAGGGACAGACCACAAAGGAGGGGACAAAGGGAAAAATTGTGCAGCAGCCATGAGGGTGGGGGGGAGAGGGGGAGAACCCCCGTTGCCTGCCACTGGGCAGAACGGAGATGTAGGGGGAAGGGAGTATAATGGGAAAAGACAACGACAGCATTTGGGAAGACGCTGATTTGGAATGGGGGAGGGGTCATAGAGGAGGGATCCGATGATGGTGAGTGGGGAATGGAAGCTGCCCCTTCACCTAGAGGTAGGGTTTCAGGCCTGAGGAGAGCAAGGGGGGGTTGCAGGGCCAAGCTGAGGGGAAATGGCCATTCTATTTATGTCCAAGATACACGGAGGCCTAGATATGGAAGACGCCTGCAAGATTGGGATCAGGATTGGTATGAGGATTATTATGATGATGTTGATAATTTACATGATGACATTTTTGAGGCTGATGTTTTTGATTATGATGGTGCGCAAGCTCATGTACCTTAGCATTATGCACGGAGGGATGGGTGAGCGGAGCAGCGAGTTAATAGGTACAGTGGTAATAATTGTAGCCCAAATGTCTTTTTCAGGAATAAGGAAGAGGAGGAGAGTTGGAGGGAATGGAGGAGAGAGCGAATGCAGCAGAAGAAGGGACAAGGAAGTCAAGGTGGAATTCAGCAGGCATCTACTTCTGCAGCAGTTCATCCGGTGCATGAGGAAGGTTACAGCTCAGTGGTGATGAATGGTGGTGTTTCGTTGAACGAGGCACCATTAGGTGAGTTGAGATCTCAGAGGAATGAGGTGGTTAATTCTGAGTCAGAATCTGAAACATCGGATAATGAAACAGAAGGGGGTAAGATTTTGGCCTTAATTAAGAAATATTTTAAGGATGGTAAGGAGAAAAAGGATAAAGCAGTAGTAACTGTAAAAGAAGGGGGACAGTTGTTGGTACTGGGAGAAACAGCGGCTCATTTGCAAAGCAATTGAAACGGGCAAATTTGTAGATGTTTATGAGTTGACAAGGGAAGCAGTACAGGCCAAAGGGGATGGGGTTACGATTGAGAAGAAAGGAAGGAAGGAAAAACAGGTCGATTTTTGAGTGGTTGAAAGGGTTTTTGTGAGTTTTAATTAGAAAGAAAACCAGAGCAATGTTTGAATGTGGTTAAATACATAGATACGATAGTGGACACATCTTTTTTACAAATGTACTTCTTGGTTATTACAGGGCATTTAGAAAGAAGATTGTTAATAGCAAAGTGTTGTCGTTTGGTCAAAAGGACATAGATTTATGGATAAGATGGGAATGAAAGGAGCAAGGGGGTTTTAACAATATGAGTAAAGAGTCGATGGGGTATAAACCAAGGAATGTTTGCTTTGCTTACAATGAAAAGAGATGTAGCAGGGGGTATGCTTGTAAATTCAAACATGCATGTTCAGCCTGCGGATTGTCCCATGTGATAAGTGAATGTAAAAAAAAGAAGGAATGGAATACGCAGCCCTTTTGAGCAACTCGGCAGAAGATCGGAAATGCCAATACAAGTGGGCAAGCTCAGTGAGGCATTAGAGGTTTAACCGGATAGGGATATAGCGGAATTTTTAGCAAAAGGTTTTTCGGAAGGTTTCAGGATACCAGTTTTAGAGGCTCCACCCCCTAGTAAAGTTTACAAGAATTTAAAATCAGCCACTCAGCATGAGGAAGCTTTGAAACAGGAATTGGAGAAGGAATTGAATGCAGGGAGGATGTCGGGTCCGTTGGTGCCTATAAAGGATTTGGTAGTGTCACCATTAGGTATAGTTCCCAAAAAAGAACCAGGGAAATATAGGATGATTCAGCACTTGTCATATCCGGAAGGGGCATCAGTAAACAATGCATTGGACAAGGAGCAATGTTCAGTTTAGTACCAGTCTTTTAAGAAGGCATTATAGATAGTTGAGATGCATGGAGAAGGGGCTCTGATGGCAAAGGTTGACATAGAGTCGGCATTTAGACTCTTACCATTGCACCCTGATAGTTTTAAGTTGACAGGTTGTTATTTTCAAGGAGTTTTTTATGTGGATATGTGTCTTTCAATGGGGTGTGGAATATCTTGCTCATTTTTTGAGGCTTTTAGCACATTCCTGCATTGGTTACAAAAGGTCAGGGAGCGTAGCTATCACCCATTATTTGGATGATTTTTTTGACAGTTGGACCTAGATATGGGGATACTTGTCAAAAGATATTGGCAATATTTTTACAAATGCTGAAAGATTTGGGTGTGCCAGTAGCAGAGGAGAAGACCGTTTTACCAACAACGATATTGACTTTCTTGGGAATTGAAATAGATTCAAAGGCAAGGGTATGTACAGTAGGCTTCCCAAAGATAAGGTGGATAAGACAAAGCAGGCAGTCAAAAGAATGATAACAGCTGGGAAGGTAACGTTGAAGAAAATGCAGAAATTGATGGGTTTGCTAAACTTTGCATGTAGAGTAATTCCCATGGGTAAGATTTTTAATAGGCGACTAGAAAAATCCACAACAGGGATAAAGAAGGCGTTCCATAAAAACAGAGTAACAAAGGAATTGAGAGAGGATTTGATGGTGTGGGATTAGTTTCTGTCCAAGTTTAATGGAATAAGAATATGGATTGAGGAGGCTAGGCTTAGCCAAGTATTGGATTTCCTCACGGATGCATCAGGAAGCATTGGTTTTGGGGCTTATTTTGCAGGAAAATGGAGTGCTGGTAGATGGCCATAGGTATGGCATGTAAAAGGGTTAACTAAGAACTTGACACTGTTAGAGCTTTTCCCTATTTTGGTAGCTCTGGAATTGTGGGTGGAAGAATTAGAAAATAAAGCAATAATGTTTTGATCAGACAATATGGGAGTAGTTCAGGCAGTGAATAATTTATCAGGATTCACCTCCAGTAATTAGAGTATAACTGTAGTGAGGAGGAAGTCATGTGGTCTTATAGGTCATGATTCATTTTGATTGGCTATGTTATAGGTCCTACCCCCAGGTCTGGGAGGGGCAATGCCTATTGTGTACTGACATGTCAGGACTAGAAGAAAAGGAATTTACGTCAAGTAAGTAAGTAAAATTCTCTATTTCATTTATCCCTTATGTCTCCTTTAAAATATGCATATATTTTGCTCAAGGCTACTAAAATGGCCTGAAACCAGTTGTGGATGGCACGGCTGTCCTTTGACTTTAATATTGTGTGATTATTCCTAAAAATGACCAAGTTGGTAGCCTAGCGGTTGCCCAGGGGCTAAAGGCCTGTAATAGTCAGGTTCTCTGTTCGTGAGGAAACACTGAATTCCAGAGGACCACAGGCTTCTTTTATGATACGCTTCATATAACTATAAACACGTGCCTGGCCAATATGCCACTGGTTTATTCTCCCCAGGGCAACAGAAGTATTGGGGGGGAGGGTTGATGTACGAGAATAATCAGTTAATTTTTTTGCTTTATGTTCCATTTTGGTCCAAGGATTTGTATGTGGTTTTTCATTTTAATACCTTCCATGCCTTCGTTTCTTCTCCGATAAAAATTGGAGCTACGTCACATATAATTTGAACTGTGCCAAGTGAGACTCCATGTGTAACCTTTATCTGCTGTTACCACTGTAGGAGCCATTAGCAACAGAGATGGGCAAAAACTGACAAAGGAGCTTCAAGACAAGGGACTGTGAGAGATAAAAACTATTGGGGACAGAAGAAAATCACTTAAGGATTGGTTGTTATTCTGTTTACCCCCTCCCATCCCACCTGGCACTTTGAAAAAGCCTCTTTTGTGAGCCTTTAAACCCCAGAGCCTTGTTAATATTTTTCCTTCTGATGTGTGTCCAAGCATAGGCAGAACATAACTAAAGTGTAACAAAGACGTAGGCTAAAACTGCTACGTGTTCTGTTTTTTTTTTTTTTCTCTAACCGAGGTGACCACAGCCTTTTAGCAGTGAAGCTCTGGATGCCCCTAGTAGCTCCCATCTTCTTTTCTGCTGCAAATTCACATCACATGCGCTGGGCTGCTGAGTTTAGGGGCCAACTTGCAATATACTGTATATAAATATCCCTTTAGCGTTAGCTTTTATTACATATTCTATCTGCCAACTCTAAGCTTAGCTTTCCGACAGCAGCCCAGAGCCCACTGAGCATGTGCAAATGTCACTGACACTCAAGATGGCCCAATAAAATCCAAGATGGCGAGCTGCTGTGGACAACTTGGAAGGCCTTCATTATTATTGTCACAGAACTGCTGCACCTTTTTGCTGGTACAGTGGTCTCCTATATAAAGTACAGCATTTCTTGCCATATTCATTTAGGGCTTTGTGCTTTCCTGCTTACCAGCACTGACCTAGGTCTTCATCAGTTTGGGACTGTCCATTGCAGTTATAATAAGAATAATGAAAGCAGGCAAATGGTTGTTATGGGTTACTAGAATAAATTTGCTCCTATACTACAAAACCTTTCCTTTAATTGTAGAATTTCTGACAGTTGACATGAAATGGAACGGGGCAGCTCAGCATCCGCTCCTTCCCTCCTCCTTTAAGGAGGAGCTTGTCCCACCTGAATATGGCGGCGCCCATGCCAGCTGTTCCAGACCCGGTTCACAGCCCAGTATCCCAAAGAGCGGCTATATTGCTTTTGGATAATGGATCTTTCGACTGCGGGCGGGTTGGACTCCAGCCGGCGTTACAGATTGGCTCGGTGGTGGCTCGGAGCCGTGGAGGTCCCCGCAGCTTAAGTCGGATAGGCAATGATATCCCTATAGCCTGGAGCCTCTCTGCTGCCTTCTGCGGACTCCGTTCGACCTTAACGTGCTGGTGAATTTAGAAATATAGGAGCTACTGTGTGATCACGTGTTCCAGAAGCTAGGCGTCAGCACAGAGGTATGACTGTATAGCAGGCAGTGCCGGGCGCCCAAGGGAACCGTGCGCAACCGAGGACGCACGTGCGTAACCGAGGACGCGCGTAACCGTGCGCAACCGAGGACGCACGTGCGTAACCGTGCGCAACCGAGGACACACGTGCGTAACCGTGCGCAACCGAGGACGCAAGTGCGTAACCGTGCGCAACCATGCGCCCGAGGGCGCGCGTGCGTAACTGTGCGCAACCGAGGGCGCACGTGCGTAACTGTGCGCAACCGAGGACGCGCGTGCGCAACTATGGACGCGCGCAACTTTGCACAGCCGAGGAAGCTTGCTTCATGAAAAACTAGGTGCTATAATTCCTTGTTTTCAACTAGTTTTTGCATTGTTGGGGCAAAAGAACAGATAACTATAGGGTGCATATCCAAAGTGGTTTATCAGAGAATAAAGGTGTATTTGTGTGTGTTACTAGCATATATGCAGGGACGTGTGGATTTTCCTATAGTTTTCACAGAGGCGCCATTCACTCCCCTTCACGTGAGGCAGTTGGTATCCGATGGTGTTACCTTGGGCCCAAACTGTGGCTTTTGGAATCGATGGCTTGTACAGTTTCTATCACAAGAACAAGGAGCTGTCGCCAGCCAGTGGGCTTGTAGTGTCCTCAGGTTACCATTGCACTCACATACTGTCTGTACTGAGAGGGAGGTGAGAAATCAGTTTAGGCTCAATGTGGCATGATCTGTCTATTACACAGCTGTATGTATTCTTTATCCCTTCACCTGTTATGCACTTTAGGGGTTTGTAGACATTTTAGTGGCCATTTAAACGCCATACAGGTTAGTCTGACACAACACCCTATAGACGGCCCTCTGACACTATCCCTTATCTACTAAAAATGATGACATACAAAACCACTCCATTCGCCATTGCTTTTAGACATAAAGCAGTGGAGTACTTTGCAGGGGGTCCCAAAGCAAACTTTTTTGCCTGCCTGCTTATTTGCTGTAGATGGCAGGAAGGGATGGGACCTAAGTCACCTGACGGTTGGGACCAGCACCCGCCTAGATCTCTTGCATGATTCTGTGTTTCTTCAACATGTATATTACCCTTTAGCTGCCTTTGTTTTATCATCAAGAGTATTCTGATTTGCCTGTAAGTTGGATGCCAAGAATTGCAAAAAGATTAATATTGTAGGATTCCATTCTGTTACCTTCCTCCAGCGCCACAGTGGCAATTTCATGTATAATATCCCCAGAACGTGAAGCAAGATGTAGGCAATGGCAATTTCAAGTATCAGGCAATAATTTTAGTGCCCCTTTTAACTTTTGGAATAATGTATTTTTTAATGCAGTGCAGTTGCACTCCCTCCACCCCTGGTAGTTAAGCCTTGTAAGGGGAGTCATATAAGGCGAATAAAAGGTGAGAATGTAAGAGGGAACCATATAAGGGAGAGGAATCAAATAAGAAGGGGAATCATATAAGGGAAATCCCGCTCCTTCTGCTCTTGCCTGATCAGTTGCTCGAAAATACATTATTCTATTACGGGAAAATTATTTTGCTGGTGTTCCCTTTAATTATGAACCAGTCTATGTCATATGGAGCTCAGTGGCCTGTGGCTGGGTGGAAATTCTGGCCCCTGAGAGAGAGAGAGAGAGAGAAAGCGACTGAAGGTTAAGCCTGCCAGAGCTCCATACACACAAGCACCAAGGACTGCCTGAGAGAATGCACAAGCGCACACGGATCCATGCCCCCAGCAACTGTAACCTAAAGGCACGCCAGTGTCCGCTAAGCTGTACCATCTGCTTTGCTCACAAACAGACGCTGTGGCCACTGACAAGGACATAACCTCAAGCTCTACTAGGGCGCCCACCAACTTCCACTTTTGACCGCCTCATTGCGGGAAAGTGCTGCTAATATGGTGAGCAATGAGCGCACTTACTTACCTCCCTAATGCGACACACTAACCAAACTGTTGCAGTCAATGCCGTACCCCACAGCCACCATAGCAACCAACACTTGCAGCGGACACATCTTCCTGCTGATGCAATGAGCCTACTGATTGGTCTTTCTGTTAGGGGTCACCAGTCGATTACACCATATCCTGACATTCTTACACAGCAAACTACGGTCTGCGGTTTATTTTAAACACTTTGCCAACTACTCTCTCCTGGTACATTCAGTAAAGTAACTAGGATTTGCAATAGCGCGAACTGCTGGCAGACCCCGAGGGCGGGGTTGGTGTGGTTGCACTCACTGCAGGTGGTCCCGCCACTGGCTATGGTGAATTTTTATTTTTAAGAAAATTAAAATTTGCAAAAAAAAAAAACCCATGGACCCCCACTATGGGCCCTATAGCTTAGGCTAGCCTATGCGTTAATCCGCCCCTGCTGCTTAAAGTACCCAGGGCATCTGTCTGCCATCCCTTTGAGTCTCGTTGGAAGAGATCCTGCAGGAGCACTGCTATGTTCTAGTGGATTACTTGGAAGGTAAGAGTTCTTTATTATTCAATTTTTGCACCTAGTAATCTACAGTAGAAGCAAATCACTTTTTTTTGACAGAGCTCGGAAAGTGGCGCTGCCCTAACTACTATGAAGAAAATGTGTATAAAATGCAGCTGCCGTTTTCCACCAAGCTGCTCGCTAGTGCCATTCCCTCCGAGGAGAAGCAGGAACGCACGCCGTCGGGAAGAGAAGTTGCAGCAAGACCAGGCTAGAGAGACTGCTGTATGTGCAGGTAACTGAGACAACAGGTACTGTATACTTTAAACTAAAGACACATCTTATAAAATACACAACTTTTTGAAATTGATGTCTATATTGCCCTCTCTGTCTGTGGCATGATGATCTGCACCACCTCTTGTTTATAAAACTTTCTCTTCTGCTCTTCTCATTCATTTCCCTGCCCTCTGTGCTTTTGCTTTTTTTTATGATTTTTGGTTCTCCAAATTTTTTTGACTTTTGACTGTTGAGATGTTTTGTCAAGTGGTTTTTGTTTAATAACCCAAGCAAAATGGGCATTCTTTCCCCACATTAACTGAATTAAGGAATTCCATTGAGATGATACAGGTTGCAAATTGTCCAGACTATCACTGCAAGCATCATATTAACAGTTTTGGTTTTAAAGGTCATTACCCTTTGTGGCAAACATGCACTAGCAAAAATTTGTATTTCCCTAAGAAACTCATTGACTATTGAATACATTCTTATCTCTGGGTTTCATTACAGGCAGCTGTTAGAATATTTTATTTTTACAATGTTACTAATTAGATGCTTTTGCATGAGAAATGTAATCACAAATGTGCCAATATGTAACAGTTTAGAATCGCACTCTGAATACTGAGCTGCCCAACTCAAACACCAGAGACAGGAGCTTAAACTTAGATTTTGGAAAAAATGGTAAAATAAATAAATATGGAAAATAATTTTAAAAAAAGTCTTTATTTTCTGGGTACAGTCTGAAAACATTGGAACTGAAAAAAAAAGCGTTTGGAAAGGTGAACAACCCTATTAAGCAGTTAGCAATACACACAGTCTATTCTGTGAAAGGGCCGTGTATGAAAAAACTGCATTTAATAGGCTTCCTTCTGCACTTAACGTACTGGGTATTCAATCAGAGAATCGTCTCACAATGCAGCAGGACGATGCACCATTAATGTCAAAGTCTGGTAATCCTTTAACTTAGGATGGTGGGTAAGAAAAGTAATTTGCATTTGAATGTGTTCAGATCCTCTTTCTAAAATTCCCTTCATCCTTGACAGGAGCTTCGGGAACTATGGTCAGGTTGCGCAGTTCCAAAGTCTTGGTGGAGTTTGACATTGGACTCTGCGACAGAGGAGCTCCAAGTCTTACATACACAAGCTAGGCCATGGGCCATTAAGCATGGAAAACAGCGAGTACTGGGGGATGCATTGTACAAGCAACCTCAGTTGGTGCAATGTATCTGGGGATAAAGGGCAGGATGGAGAAAGAGCTGCTACAGAATTGAGACATTCTGGCGTGTTGACGCCAGCAGCGGCCAAGGGCGCGAAATTCAAACTAACTTAACAGTGGAGTTTCCTATTTTTCAAGTTTCCCGTGATAGGATTTCTTCCTGGTGGCTTGCTGTTGCTATTTCTATCTGAAAACTGTTTGATTACTCTGTTGGGTGACCCTGCCTGTTCTTGACGATTCTACTTTCTGTATCCTGACCCCTTGCTGATATCCCGACGCCGATTCTGCCTTAACCTCTGATTGAACTTTCCTGGTTTGATCCCTTGGCTGCCTGACTAATGTTTGTTCTCTGCCTGCGCGACAAACATGCCTTGATCTGACTACTCTTTTTGCCTAACGATTTGTACCACGACCTTCGCCTATAAGACTCAGCTAACAGTCGTCGCCCTCCCTTCCAGAACCTCTAGCCATGCAACTTTCGTTAAGTCTGGTGATCCAAGAGCTGAGGGCTCCTCCCGAGGCCAAAAGGTGGCACAGTACGGGTATAGACGAGCCGAGAACAGGGTGCTTGGCATTTGTTCTGGGTGTTGGGTGCCCGACCGTGACAACATGGGGGCCAGAGAAAATCTTGGAGTCTATAAAAGGGGCAATTTTTAAGATTATACATTTTTTAGGCAACCATATATTAATTATAACTTGCTATAAATTAGGGGTTTTCTTTCATTAATCTCTATGTTCTCCTTTATAAATATAGCATATTCTTGGCTAGGCTATAAAACAGCTGAAACCAATGGGCTGCACGGTGAC